>NC_048299.1:95560116-95860116 GCF_013100865.1 Trachemys scripta elegans
AACTGTGTTTGCCCCGCCCTGATCCAGGGCCTGGGCTCTTGAGCTTTGACTGTGGTTGCTCCGACTCTGCACCAAAGAGCCGGAGTTTCGGGACTAACTGACTGCTTGTTCCCACAGTAGTGAGTCGGTGTGGCTCCCCTCCTGCCCGGAAGGGTCGAACCCCGGCTAGGACCTACTACAGGTAGATACTTGTGTGGCGATGATACTGGTATCCTCCTGTCTTTTTTTTCACTTGTTTGGCACTGACTGATAAAGGCTTCAATCTTCATCAACATGGAAATTGCTTTCATGGCCACACTTGAGTGAAGACCCCCACTGGGCAAAAAGATAAGCTGTCAAAATGAATTATTCTTACTGTAGATTTCAGTCATTTGGTTGAAAATATCTTGAAGTGGCATTTTTTATTGTTAGTCAGATTGTGTAGTAAGGAAGAGGCCATTTTTAAATAAGGACTATAAGACAAAAGATGAGTAATGTTCTGAATTCTTGCATCTCACTCAATCTGAAAGCAATTTTTTGTTGAAGTCCCAAAGTTCTACCAGCTGCATACCTTTTATGAAGAGGGCCTCTGAATTTAAATTCCATATTTTTTTTCTAGAACACTAAAAGAATAGGAGAAATACTAATGCCTGCACATTAGAATATTACAATTATAATTGACAAAAAGGCTTGTGGCTCTTTAGTAGACATTCTTCCTATTTCCTCTAACTAGGTACTTTGCTGTTTTTCATATACCTACTAATTAAGTTCCCCTTTGCAGTGAGACTCCAACACTAAGAAACCTTACTTTTCTTACTAGTGATACACTGGTGTATGTGTATGTATAATAGAATACACACACTCGCACATAAAAAAACAAGTCTACAAATATGGAGAAGGGGTGTATGTTGAAGATGGAGTAGAAGAAACGTGTTTAAAAATAACAGTAATAATCAGTTAGATTTCTCTCTACAATATTTTAATTTTCTTCCCTGCTACAGTAGCTTCATCTGTAAACACACTTGCAATGTAAGTCACATTGTTGTCACAATGATCAACATAGTGTACTAATGACAGTTCAGATCCCTGTATACCTCCTTTACTTCTTGTTAACAAACTCAGTTTGTTGTTGTAATCCAGATGGTACAGTTGTACATTAGGATTTTAGCACAGGATATTGAACAGGAATTATTACTCAGAGCTAATTTATCCTGGCAGCCTGGGAGTGTTGCTAAGTGCTCCTGGCCTTGCAGTGGCTGATAATATGGATTTTTTTATCATTGGATAGCAATGATGAGATGCTAAAAACGTATTTAAAATCTAGTTTTCAATATGTTATAGATTATGTATACCATATGTTGATTTTAATGACAATCTGGCAGTGTACCATAAAGAAATAAAAAATAACATAGAAAGTGAAATATAGCTTCACAGCCCCAAAACTTTCTATAGGTGTAGGCCAGTATCATCAGGGCCGGCTCTGGCTTTTTTGCTGCCCCAGGCAAAAAAGCCTCTGGCCGCCCCGCCCCTCCCCCCCCGCGCGGCAGGGGAGGGCGCTGGGGGTGAGGGCAGCCAGAGCGCTGGGGGGAGGGTGGTGAGCCCCGGCCGTGGCCCCGCTCTCCCTGGCGGCGGGAGCTGGAACGCCGCACCGCGGCACCCCACTCCAGGTGCCGTCCCAAGCACAAGCTTTGTGGGCTGGTGCCTGGAGCCGGCCCTAAGTATCGTACGGATGTATGGAAATGATGATTCCCAGAGATGAGCTGGTTGTCTAGTTTCTCTGCTAATTTCATGTTGAAAACAATAAAACATGCCAGGCAAACCTTTCTGGGTGAATATTGCTCATCTGTAGTGGTGATAGGAGGCCAACATCTGAATGACTTGAACCCTCTAGAACTACCTTTTCTGAATCATGCGGTTGCTAATTAGACACTGAATTAATGTATTTGCATAAAGTAATCCAGTAAGTCTCACCAGTGTATGAGCATGGCTACATCATCTTTGACAGGTAGCAAGTTCCTTTTTAATCAAATTTAAGCTCCATTTACAAATCTTTAAAATTGATTATTACATAGTCTTAAAATTTTTTTCAGTGTCTGGCTTTTTGAATAAGATTGAAACCCCAAATCACGCTCTCCCCCCCCCATTTATGTAGTCATTCAGTAGGTGGGGACTAAGAAAAATGCCCTCATGTGTGACCTACATAAGGGCCAACTGAAACTGCAGTTTCCATGCTCAAGAAAGAGCAAAGCCCTCTATCAGGTTTCTCTCCTCCCAAGAGCAGATCACCCAAAAGGAGGAAGACAGGAAGAGGGAGTAGATAGAGCGTCTGGTTGTGTGGATGGGAGTATGCTGAATCCATTTCAGGGATGTTATAATTTGCACACACTCCACTCACAAGTGAGGAGGCATTGAATGTACTGCTCCTAAATGATTCTAGAATGGAGATTAAAGCCCTCCGTTCATCCACCTCTAGCAGGGACAGAATTATTCAAGGTCTTAATTAATTTGTTTCTTAGCTGAAGCAAAAGTGCATCGTAGTATTCGTTGTGATAATGCTTTAAATATGATGAACATCTGTCCACTAAGAACTAGACTGACCACAATCAAGTTATTTTCACATAGGCCATTGAACTGCCATCTGATCATGTTGTATAAAGCTGGTGAGAAAATACGAAATGTTTTTGCTGCAGCATTTTGAATGGGAAAATTACCTTTATCCTGATGGGAAACTTTAGTTTTCCTGAAAGAAATTTAAAAAAATTTAAAAAGTGTGGGGAAAAACACACTTTCCCACACATTCTTACTGCTTTCCAACTGGAAAAAGTTAGTACACAGGTAAAAAAAGTGAGGAAAACCCACTTTCTACTTGGAGAACAGCAAGAAGGTGTGAAAAGAGGTGTCTCATACTTTTTCACTTCTTTCCAACTGGAAAATTTTGGAAAACTGTAAGTAGGTTCCCCCCAAACACACACTTCCTTACTGTTTTTCAACTGCCCTAAATTCTGAAACAGCAAAAACTGTGTATGTATGTGTGGAGTATGGAGAGGGACCCACCATTCAGAAACTCTTTATGCTGGAATTTCTCATTCTGAAAAAAATTCAGAAAGTCAAAAGTTTGTTGACATTGACTTTTGTGTGTACACACACACACACACACACACACACACACACACACACACTTTGACAAAACCCTATGTTCAGGTCTTTGGATAAAGGACATGGTTGTTGTTAATTAATTTACTATTATTGCAGTGTTGCCTAGAAGCCCCAGCCATGGCCCAGGACCCTGTTGTGCTATGTGCTGTACAAACACACAACAAAAAGACAAGTCGCTGCCTCAGATAGCTTGCAGTCTGTTCTGCAGGACTGTAGATTTGGCACATTCCCCAAGCACTAAATTAGTGGTTCTCAAACTTTTGTACTGGCGACCCCTTTCACATAGCAAGCCTCTGAGTGTGACTGCCTTATAAATTAAAAACACTTCTTTATATATTTAACACCATTATAAATGCTGGATGCAAAGCTGGGTTTGAGGTGCAGGCTGACAGCTCGCAACCCCCCATATAATAACCTCGCAACCCCTTGAGGGGTCCCGACCCCAGTTTGAGAACCCCTACACTAAATACATTTACAAAATATATTTGCCCAATAGCTGGGTTGACAGTTCCATGAGAGAGGGCTTCTCCAGAAGTGCCCAAGGTACAAATACCCACCTTCTCCTGAGCGACTAGAAGGAGGATCCACATCACATCCACCTGGTCCTCTCCTCTCCATCCAGGAGAAACTTCCCCGTTTCTCCCATCCAGTTACAGAGGGAGCCTCATAAAAAGGGAAACAACGCCCCTTTCTTCTGATCAGCTGGACAAAGACACTCCATATTCAGCTACAGTGAGCACATTTGGCCAATAACTCCTGGGGGGAGGGTGATGGCTGGGGAAAGAGGAAGAGTGGGAATGGAACTCTGTAGTTGTCTGAATTAGTTGTTTTGTTTTTTGGGGGGGAGTTGGGATTGTTTTCAATAATGGACCTTCAATAATGACATATTGATGTAAAATGATATAGCACTGCTCCTGATATTGTTGGATTTCCTTATAACTGCTGTATACGTATTACAAACTTTTTATCCTTGTTAGTTTTACCAAAGTAGCTGTTTATTCCAACAGCGACTAATATTAACATTGTTGTTCAAATAAAAATGCTGCAATTTATTTAGGAAATGTTGCAACTCTGTCGTGTCCTAATGAATCTGGTTGCCTGCCTTAGAATTGCCATTAACTAGGAATATGTAGGCAACTGCAGAGTTATGTCAGCACAAGTACAGAGTCTTTGAACAATGGTTGTATTGTATGACCAGTATATACCCTAGTCAGGTGAATCATTACAGAGCTGTATTTTTAGCATTTTAAATGAATTAAACTTGGTAATTTTCAGTGTATTTGTAGGTCTTTAATAGCATAGGATTTTAATAAACTCCCTTTGAAAAAGTGTTTTGAGCCTGATTCTCATTTACAAAAAGGTCTGTTTACACCAGTCTGGCAGTGTAAAGACACTACTAAATGAGGGCAAATATAATTTTGCCATAACAATGTAATTGAGCCTTAGAAGGAGAATTATGATAATTATGCCCTTTATATTTATTCACTTTGTTAACTACTTGGTATTTTTTTATAAAAGTACCCTATTCCAAGTCATATCTAAAGTTATCTAATGTAGGTCTGATCTGGAAATAGTATTTGGTGTTCGTTATGTTTTATATTTTCATAACTCCTTGCAAGCGTCAACAAATTCATTAATTAAAATCTGCAGTGAATAAGAAAGAGAGAGGGCACAACTTTCACTGTGCAAATGTCATCACCTGGAGGTGACTGAGTTATTCTACCCACTAACCAGGGCATTTGTTCGGCTGCATAGTGAAGCTTGAAAAGGTCTTAAGGAGGAAAAGAGACAGTTTTCCAGGTGTTTTAGAATTCATTAGCATTGGGCTCTTTGCCTAAAGCTAGACCAGTAGAATACATTGAAGTATTACTTGTTTAAAGGAAGGACATGAGTGGAATTAATTTACTTAATTTGGAACAGAAGAAAACATTGTTGGCCTAGCGTTACTAAAGTTAAAAAATAAAGTGGACAGGTGGACATAGTGCCTTGCCTCATTGAATGAATATGAATAGTGCACTACATATATGTAGTGATCCATGAAAACAGCAGCTGTTTTATGTGTTGGTGGTGGGGTAGAGGGGGTGTATTTTGTGGTTTTGGTTTGTATTGGTTTTCTTTTTTCTTTTTCTTGATTAGCTGGCTCTGTATGGTATCATTTGAATAGGGACAACCACAACCAATCTGGAGCTTGCACTAGTGTATTTAGTGGCACTTGACATAGCTTGAAGAAGAATGAAGGCAAAGGCTGTTCCCTGTGAATAGTAATCAGTGTTTGATTTTAGGGGGAGGTGCAAGTCAGTTCCACTTATCTAAAAAACTAATTATTTTATTGGAACTTTTTAAAAATGAACTGATTATAGTGCTAGTGAAGTGTTCCATACTGACAGTGCTGGAGATGTAAGTCCTCTACCACAGAACAGATACCATATTATATGTACAGTGCCAGGGTGCACTTCCCCACATCTTATGAGGATTTCTTATCATAATGATCTGGACCGAGACTAAGGGAATGTCTACACAAACACTTACTGTGGAGCATACTGGGGTATATATCTACAGCACTGCTGTCCTTTTTATTTAGAATCAGACAATTAACCAAGATTACATTGGCACTTTTAAAAATTTTACCTAAAGTCACTTTTTAAAATGACTGGGGTATGTAAGGTAAAAATGTGCCTAAGGATGCAGATAGATGCCTAGTGGGATTTTCAAAAGCACCTGAACAGGGTAGGCTCCCAACTCTCATGGACTTAAAGGGGAATTAGGTGGCTAACCTGTTTAGATGGTTTTGAAACTCCTCATACCACAAAACTATGACAAAAGAAATATTGTAGAAAGGTGATTTTGTGCAAAGACACTGGATTCGGACTCAGGAGACTTGATTCAGTTGCTGATTCTGCCTCTGTGACATTGGGCAACTCATTTAATCTCTCTTGGTAAAATTTTCAGAAGCACCTAAATTTAGTATCTTAAATTCCATTTTCAACAGTGACTTGGAATTTAGGAGCCTAATTCTCTTTGATAGTGGGAATTAGGCTCCTAAGTACCAAAAGGCCAGATTTTCAAAGGTATTTAGACACCTAATTCCCACTGATTTCAATGGCAATTAGGTGTTTAAATACCTTTGAAAATCTGGCCTTTAAGTCACCTTTGCAATTAGGACTTAAGCATCTAAGTTACTTTTAGTCCATTTGAAAATGTTACCCAGAAAGATGGTGCTCTTCCATTCCCCATCTGTAAAATGGGACAATACTTCCTTTCTCACTCCCCACCGTTTTCTACTTAAATTGTAAACTCTTTGGGCCAAAGAGTGTCTCTTATTGTGTCCAGTGTACAGCACAATGCCTGAGCCGCTAACGTGGTTGCCATGGCAACACCATCATTAATAATATGGCTTGCCCTTTGAACTCCAGTTTTGTTTTGTTGGCCTTGCTGATGTGGATGTAGGGGGATTAAAACAAGGTAAAATTTATATTTATAAAATAGGAAACAACTGTGTTTCATCTAGTAATATTATAACTATATATAACATACAAACTGACCTTCTCCTGGCTTCAGGAATTGCTACTTCTGGGCTGAGTTAGAGGAAGAACATGAATGAAGGGATAGGGAGAAGACTGGGGGAAATGCATATGGGCAGGAAGCAGGGAAGGGAGAGAGTGAGGTTGGGAGCCAGTGAGGTCTCTGTGGATCTCAGGAAAAGAGTCCAGGTGAAAAGCAAAGGCTTTGCGAGGTAGAAGTGGGTATAAAGGGGGTTTAAAGGAAGGTTTTGGAGAAAAGTAATGGAAGAAACAGGAATGGGAGGAATGAGGATGTGTGTACAGGGGGCTGCGGTGCAGTTTACCAGGGTAGACGAAGGGGAGCATATAAGGGGGGGGGAGTGATAGGACACTTATGACCGTCACCAAATGTCATCCAGGATTTTAGGAAATCAATTAGCCCTAGCTGGTGGCCCCCAAAAAACACTAGAGGGAAGAATGGTCCTTCTGCCAAGAAAAGTTTTTTATAGGCTACTTGTGATTCCAGTTTAAAACAAACAAACAAAAAGCACCAGCTAGGTTTGAAGTTGGGGTTTTATTGGACAGAAGGCTGCATAGCCTGGGAGGTCCTCTGAGAGTTGGAACAGTTCAAATAATGATCCAAACTGTGAACCTTTTTTGATTTTTTTCCCCCCATCAGTAGCTCTCTCTGTGGTTTAGATATGTTGAGGTTGGTTTGCTGTGCATTTTTGTTTCAGACTTTATTATCCCTGTGGTTCATATGTTTGCTTTATTCCCTTTAACTTGGAGTGAATAAATTATAAGCATCAGTAATGTTTTGACTAGAATCTTGCAGGTAAGTAAGTGAGTGCTAGGCCTAGTCTTCACTTACCGGCTGGTCCGGAGGCACGCCATCGATGTTCTGGGATCGATTTATCGCGTCTGGTTAAGACGCGATAAATCGATCCCGGATCGATCCCGGAAGTGCTCACAATCGACGCCGGTACTCCAGCTCGCCGAGAGGAGTACGCGGCGTCGATGGGGGGAGACTTCCGGCCGCGTCTGGACCGCGGTAAGTCCGGAGTAAGGTACTTCGAATTCAGCTACGTTATTAACGTAGCTGAATTTGCGTACCTTAGTCCGAAGTCCGGACTAAGTGTGGACCAGCCCCTATATTACCTTGTAGTGAAGTACCTAGATATTTGGAAATATCCAACATTCTTAAAGCCACTTTGTGTCATATTTAATCCGAGCTAAACTATGTAGAGAAGAAAAACATTTTCATTGTAACTTTAAGAAACATTAAACTATTTTATATTAGGAAAAATGTATGCTCCTTAGATGACTCTCTAAAGCAGGTAGGACGTTTGCCCATGATAGATGTTTGTTCTTGGTAAAACAGAAGCTAAGGCAGCTGCTATTAAAAACGTAAGACCTGCCATACTGGGTGAGACGAATGGTCCACCTAGCCCAGTATCCTCTCTCTAACATTGGCCAATACCAGAGCTTCAGGGGGAGTGTACAGAACAGGGTAATCTTGGAGAGATCCACCTCTCTCTTCCCCTCCTGGCTTCTGACAGCCAGAGGTTTAGAGTCACTCTGAGCATTGGGTTATATCCCTGTGTGTCTTGACTAATAGCCATTGATAGATAAATTCATAGAGGAAAGGTCCAATTCTTTTTTTAATACTTTTGGCCATCACAACAGCACATGGCAAAGAATTACACAGACTAATTGTGTTGTGTGGAAAAAGTAATTCCTCTTGTTTGTGTAAAGTCTTCGGCCTATCAATTTAATTTGTTTATCACTGTTTTTTGTATTGTGGGAAAGGGTAAATAATACTTTATTTTTTTAAAATCCCAACATCTTGTATATGTATTTGGGATTTTGTTTTCCAATATGCATTACTTTGCTTTTACCAATGTTTAATTTCATCTGCCATTGTGTTGTCCAATCACCCGGTTTTGTGAGATCCCCTATATCTCTTTACAATCAGCTTTGGACTTAACCATCTTGTGTAATTTTATGTCATTGGCAAAATTTGCAACTTCACTATTCACTCCCTTTTGCAGATCTTTTATGAATATGTTGAACAGCACAAGTCCTAGGGAAGTTCTGGATCTGGATTTTAGTCACCTTTTCAGTGTGATGCAAGGGGCATCTCTTTTCACAGGCCTCTCTCAATAAAAGAGGGGACCACAACATTCCTAGGGGGAAATTATCACTGTACTTGGTCTTACTTGGGCAATGGCTTAAAATGAAAGAAAAGAGAAGAATGTTGGTCTCCTTTGTGACTGTGAGTGTGTGTATGTGTGTGTGTGTGTACACATCGATGAATGCACACACATGCTAAATATTTATTTGGAAAAAAAAAGTCAACAGAAACAAACTTCTAAAATCTCATTTTAAATAATGCTAAACATTGCTTTGCCGGGACACCTACTCTTCTATTAGTTGCTTAATCATCACCAGTGCAGAAGCAGCTTAATCCAACGGAGTAATATATAATTTATAAAGGTCAACACCACAAGCTTTCTGTGGGGATTCATTTCTCATTTTCTCTTAAGTGCATTACTGTACTCAGAGGACTTGCAGCTTGCATTACATTTGTGCATAATTATTATTTATTCTGATACGCCTTAAAGGAAGAGATGAGCACTGAGCAAATGTTCATGAAGATCTGTTTTTGACATGAAAGTTACACTCTTGCAAAACTAGATTGTAAATATTGGTGTGATCCCACAATAACTTCTTTGAAACAGAAGTTTACTAGTTACCTGACTGAATTTTGAGGCCAAACTGCTTTGGTGACCTCCTGAAGTGTACATCATGTTAGCTATTGTCATAACACGTAACTGAAGATTATGTTTTGCACACTACTTACCGTACTTTTATATGAGTTCTATAGTCCTTTTGCTGGGCGTACAGTATAATTTTTCTTAATGATTACCATTCATCATGTGATCATTCTCAAAAATAAATAAAAATGAGTTGTTGGAGCTTTAAAATATATAAATCTTAACAAATGCAAACAGTGCAAATGTATTTCCAGTAGTGTTACATAAAAGTTAAGAGTTATATTAAGACTAGAATTACATCATTCCCTTGTCTGCAGTTATGTAGTTGTTAGAATATAGGTTTCTCATACAGAAGTAATGTTAGTTCTCCATTTTTCTTTGTTATTAGTAAATAGATAATTGTATAGCAAATAAATAGAATCTCTCTATATAAACAATCCCAATACATTTATTGCTAAATTATCTAGCTGTCCCATACAATAAATTACACACAGTAATGCTAGATACTAATGCTAGTATGACACATACTGACGTACCTGCATGTTTCTTTTATTAAAACTTTTCAGTGACAAAATAAAAGGAAAAGTATATGCAGATTTTCTTTCTGCAGTACAATATTGATCGCTTTTAAGATTATGGGTCTGATTTTTGAGATCACATACAGCCATGTAAATTGGGAGTAAATCCAACAAGGTCACTGGAGCTATAAACGTGTAAAGTCAATAGGAGATCAGAATCAGCCCTCATATATTTAATGGGTTATGATGATTTACATTTGGGCTGTTGCTCAAGGCACTATTAAAATCATGTAATAAACATTTCATAAACTAGTTATAAATTTCATTATTAATGCCTTATCCCAAATGCTACTATTAGAATGACATATTGGGTCATCAGTTTGTTGAAGACGTAAAGCTACATGTTTGGTTTTTTGTTTTTAAAGCATATCTTTAATAAAAGTTGTTGTTTTTTTTTAATCACTTGCGAATTGACATTTTAATTTTCTGTTACTAGCAGGTATCAATTTCTTGTGGCAAGCCTACAAAACTCATGCTTCTTTTCCTTGGATACCATTATAGATCTAAGTCTATCTTATTGAATTATCTCTTCCATGTAGCATACTTTTATTAATAAGAGCCTAATAACATTATAATTAAAATATAATAAAATATAGTTTTTTTAAAAAATAGTTACGATGGTGGCATGGAAAAGCTCCTGGGGCAAGTAATAACTGTGATTAAATTGAATTAAAATATCCTGTTTTGAAAGAGGAAATACTTATGTCACTGGTATTCTGCTCTTACAATTCCGTGGCACCAAATAACTTCTTTCAAAGCATTTCTTAGTGCTAAATTTTAAAACTGGTCATAGACCATGAAGTCATAATGTTTGTTCCACTACAATTCTTGAAGGATAGCAGAATACCAGCTAATCAAAAAAAAAAAGTGCGATTCAATTTCATCCCAGGTATTAACCCACTGAAGTTAAAAGTTGCACTGTCTATCTTAGGTACTTTTATATGGTCCCCATTTGTAGATGTGTGCCTCACAATCATTCTTATTTTACATATAGGGAACCGAGGCATAAAGAGACTAAGTGACTGGCCAAGCTGCCTGAAATTAGGTGGTAGAGCAAGGACTGGAACCTTGACATCCCAGGTCCTAGGATAATGCTCTAACAACTGGTCCATATTGCCTCTCTACACCATCAATTAAATGGGATGAATGCCTCTGTGAACCCCTCCAAACCAGTCTTATATTCAGGGAACTGAACAAAAAGTTCATTGTTGTAATTAACTCTCTGTCTAGTATGTGTCTACATAGCTATATAGTTAAAAAGAGGTAGGTGATAATTCCAGGTGGGAAATTATATTAAAAAACAAACTCTTTTCTTCTGGGAAATTAAAAAAGAGTAAAATTCCTTGCAGGAAATATATGTTGGATATTTCTGACTTAATCATATATGCCTTCCTTGAAGGGTAGTTTAAACGAATTACCTAATATAATCCTATAGGTCAGAATAAATAGCTTTTAGCACATTCCCCATAAAGTACACCAATAAATTATAACTTTTGTATTTTAAAGATGGGAGGGTGAAAAAATAATACTGAATGTTAGATTTGTAGAGGTATTAATGAATTTTTTTATTCTGATTTTAATACACTCTTAATACACACATTAAATGTATTCTCATCTTTTCCCTGGAATGATATGACAGTGATTCATTGAGCAGAAAGAAATATTCTTATAGGGGTGTTCTGGAGGAAAATATTCTGAAGATTAATAAAAAAAAAATCTCTTATTTATCAAGACTGTTAGTGGAACTGAATCCTAGCGCAAATATGTTCAGTCTCAGAAAGCTCAAAGAATAGCTTTTAGACTGTAAAATGTATGTGGCACAGAAAGGCTTGCGCATAATCATGTTTCCTTTCTAGAAAGTGTGTGAATCTGTGTGTGCACATATCTGTGTATCAACATCTAATATTTTTCAATTAATGTGTCATTTCTTTTAGTATTTTAGTGTCTTATATTTATTGTAAAATTCCTCAATATTTTATTTATTTAAAAAGCGTTTTGCTCTATTCAAGTTTCTTTCCTAGGGCCCAATAATGAAAAACTAGCAGAACCAGTCCAGGACAATATTAAAAATTAGATACCTAAAATTAAGCAGCTAAGGATAAAACTTTCAAAAGTGCCTAAGTCCCATAAAATGTTACTGGGACTTTGGCACCTAAGTCATTAGGTACTTTTGGAAAAAGTGAGCTGGGGTTCTCAGGGCTTCTATCTCTACGTTCTATGGCAGGGAATCTGGAAGCTCTGGGTCCCTGACACCAAACTATGCCCTTGAATAGTGGACCCTGGAAGTCCAAGCTCCCTCAGCAGCCTGTCAGGTCAGCTGGTAGGAAACAAGGCACACTTCTGACAAACACTGCCTGTGTACCATCAAAAGTTTGTTGAAACCAGTATGTTTCTGCAAAACTTTTTGGTTTTGATAAATGGGCGTTTTCTGATAAATACCTTTTTCATTGGGAAAATTCCTGACCAGCTCTGTTGGAGCATCCACAATTCCCAGTGAAGGCAGTGATAGTTGTGGTTGTTCAGCACCTCTAAAGCACCGTACTCTTTAGAGATATGGGGACACTACTTATCTTTTGGAAAGAACTCCTTGGTCTGATTTCCTTAAAGAATATCTGCTGCTGTTTGCGTTGTATTTATTTGTTGCTGTGTATTCACTCTGATATGCTTCCTGGTTAAATCCAGCTTGTTAGCTGGCCTCAGTTAACTTGACTTCTTTTTTTTTTTTCCTTTTTGCCATCTAACATTGGGCCTGTTCCAAAGCCCATTAAATCAATGAGAAGACTCCCACTGATTTCATTGGGCCAATTTAGCACTTCTCTCATCTCACAACACTATACTTGTGGTCATTAAGCTGTCAGTATTTTATTACATGTTTGAAGCTCATGTAGATCACTGTCCAAAGATAGAGGCACATAAATTAGCGTGAAGGTCAATTTGTTTGATCTACATCAATCCATCCTTATTATATGGGGTTTATGTAGTATTCATTTGTAAAGGAATGCTATGAAATGCTATTCAGAATTATTGATTTGACAATGAGAGGTAAGTACTACTTACTGCCCAATGTGTCGTCATGGGAAATGTTTCTTTGAGGAGCATTATTATATTATATGAAATACTTACTTACTTTGGATTTTGGAGACTATTATTTTGAGCAACTTCCATTGTGCAGAATGGAATATTGTTCACAAAGGAAAGATCTTCTATTTCCACAACCTTTTCCCTTCTCTTAGTTATTTTAAAATGTTTACTCATTTTCAAATGATATAAAACAGGTGAACAAGGTAAACCAACCCTAATAAACGAATAAATACAGTACAGGTTTAATAACCTGGAACAATATTCGGCTTTTCAAGAAACTACCACCATTACTGCAGCTCCTATCTATATTTGTCTGTTTATCTAACTAAATATTCTCATTGTCCCTGTGAACTCTTGTTTCATGCAGCTTTACAGATTTTAAGAATTTTTCATTTCCATTTAAAATGTCTTGCCTTCTATGTAGAAATACTCCTAACTCAATTTCCTAGATTGTTATTAAATTCCGAACAGATTCCATATCAAATTGGCAGCCCTTGTAAGAATGAAATAAACTTTGAAGAGTTGTACAGATATTTTCCTGGTGACCATGTCAGGCTATATGTACTTGCGCATAGTGACAACCTTAAACAGACTCCATCTGTAAATCAGTCTTCGAAATTGACTCTCAGCTTTAGTGAATGTAGCTGGTATTTTTATCACCTTCCTTACTTTCCTTCTTCAAAAAATACCCCCAAAAGTTGCCATTTTGCAGGGATTGCTGGAGAAAAGAAAGAACTTCAACTCCTAACATTTGTCTTCCAAAGTTAACAAAAGAGGCAATATCTGCTACTATTCTCTCTTATGCCTAGAGCCATTGGTAAGTCATTTAACACTAAACTTTCAACAGTTAAAGCTACCATAAGCCTCAGCCCTACCTGATTATCCTTTAACAGTTGCTTCACTAAAATGCCAGCTGCTGATTAACTCAATGCCATTACACAGGCTGACCTTCTCAAAATCATTACATTGGTAAATAGAATTACTTCCTCCTCAGACTCGGCACCAACAGAGTTCAATCTAGAATTTATTGATTTTTCTTTTCTTTCTCCCTCTCTTCAGTTTAGATCAGGGGTAGGCAACCTATGGCATGTGTGCCAAAGGCAGCACGCGAGCTGATTTTCAGTGGCACTCACACTGCCCGGGTGCTGGCCACTAGTCCGGGGGGCTCAGCATTTTAATTTAATTTTAAATGAAGCTTCTTAAACATTTTAAAAACCTTATTTACTTCACATACAACAATAGTTTAGTTATATATTATAGACTTATAGAAAGAAACCTTCTAAAACGTTAAAATGTATTACTGGCACACACAACCTTAAATTAGAGTGAGTAAATGAAGACTCGGCACACCACTTCTGAAAGGTTGCCGACCCCTGGTTTAGATACTTTAAAAAAAAAAATGGTTTGTCCTAATGCTATGATGAGATCTGTCCTACACAGTATTGTGCCTCCTATATTAAACTTGCTCATATAAAGCATTGCTCAGGGAAATTTCTGATCTTTTATTGCTCTCTGATTGTTTGATTCAGGACCTCCAGAGAATAGTTACAAGCCTTTAAGCACATCCCTTTTTCTCCTGTGGGTTCTTGTTTTTACTCAAGATAGGTCATAATTTCAAACGCACGCTGCTTTATTGTTTGGTCGAGTAACCCCTTTGACACAGGGTTTTATTTGTTCTGTGTTTAGCATTGAGAGCATTTTTTCCGTGATGTCCTAATTTTTCATACTTAGTGTTACAATGGCATTTGTCACCATGCTCTCTAGCGACTGACACTTCTTTTGTCCATTCGAACTGTCCCAAATGCACCACAGACAGAAAATTAAGTATGACCTCTTTTCTTTAACTGTATCTTGCTCTCATTCATTGTCTCATCTAGCATTGGCTTCATCTGCCTCTTCGCTTACTGCACTTGTTCTGAACGTTCACTCTACCACGTAGAAAAGCCTTTCTTTTAGCCTCATTGGCTCTCCAGCCTTTTTCAAATCTCCTCATAATACATATTTTTCTCTACTTCCTATGGCTCTTAATTAATTTCTCTCCCTGTCACTGTTTGTTAGTTAATGATGTAACTACTACTTAACTCTGTGGTGCATTTGGGACACACTTCATATTTATGCACCGTGGTTGTCTTTGAACAGTATAATCATGTTGGAAAGAAACTAAGTTCCTGGTTTGACGTAACTATACAGTCTTGGATATTAGGGACTCTTTTTAGATCACACAGAATTTTTCCACTCATAAATTATTCTCATTCTCTTTTTTCTATCAATGTTATGGTCCTCCTCATGCATTATTTAAAGCTAACGGGTGTATATATACTGGTCCATTTATTTTATTCCACCAGAGTACCAGGTGAAAAGGGAAATATGGTTGCTAATCATAGTAATGTGAAAATCTGATAAAAAGAAAACTGCCTTGATGTTCCTTTAGCTATTTTAGCACTTAAATTTTTTTCTTGCATATTTTAAAATAAATAGTCAATGGGTAGATAGTTGTCTAGAAACTCTATAAAGAGAATGGTTTACAAGAGCAGAAAGAGACCACATAGTTCAGAGAATTGATAAAGGGTACTAGCTGGGCAGTGTGAGGGAAGCCTGATCTGTTCTTTGCCTTGTCTATACAGAACGGCTTCTTATGCTATGGAGTGAGAGTAGATTTTACTCTCTAGAACTTTGAATCCAGGTTCATTCTTGACCAGTAAATTTACTTACAAACATAAAAAGGATTGTCTGAAACTTGGTTTTTCCCTTGATGGATAAACCATAAATAAGCACAAAACAGTTCAAAACATCTTAGGCTACTCTGTGACTAAACTTTGTGCAGATGGTGTGAGGAAGGGCAAGGGACAAGGAGCTTTCCCTCCATGGCCCTTGCATGAAGATCAATCAGTCAGTTATGTTCTCCTAGCATCCCCTCATCACAAGCCACTTTAAGGTGGAGGCAAAACCTAGGCCCTGGCTCCCATTCAATACCAGCCATGGAAGTCGGAGCAACCTGCACTACACAGTATAAGCACTATGCCTGTACACCCTAAAGCTCTAGAAGGATTCATGCTCTCCTGAGGCAGTGTGGCTCAATGCTAACCCCCGATTAGTTCTATACTTATCAGGAACAATCCAACACTCTAAGTCACTGCTGATTCAGTTAAGAGTGCCATTAGTGAGCTAGCAGTCACCGCTTCATCAAAGAACCATGCTGATCTCTGGCTATGATATTGAAGAAGACTGCCTTTAGGAGCCACTGTTTTGCTTAAGGACAAGAGATCATTACAGAGTCTTGCCAAACACTCATATTTTCATAGATTTAAAGGCTAGAAGGACCCATTATTAGATCTAGTCTGACCTCATTCAGTAAAGTAGTTTATCAGCAAGATAGGATATTTTCCCTCAGAGCAGCTCTGAAATGCATCAAGTTTCATACGCTTTTGAGAAGAATGGTCCATTAAAACAGGACTTGACAGGAGAGAAGGACCGCGCCACAGAACAGAGAAGGTGATGGTCATTGGCAGTTGTTACAGAATGTTCTTTGTGGTTTTAAGTGTCCTTTACAATTGCTAAGTTTGATTATATGAACTTTAATCATACAGGTTTCAGAGTATCAGCCGTGTTAGTCTGTATCCGCAAAAAGAACAGGAGTACTTGTGGCATCTTAGAGACTAACAAATTTATTTGAGCATAAGCTTTCGTGGGCTACAGCCCACTTCTTCAGATGCATAGAATGGAACATATAGTAAGGAGATATATATACATACAGAACATGAAAAGGTGGAAGTAGCCATATGAACTCTAAGAGGCTAATTAATTAAAATGAGCAATTATCAGCAGGTGAAAAAAAAACTTTGTAGTGATAATCAAGATGGCCCATTTCAGACAGTTGACCAGAGGTGTGAGGATATTTAACATGGGGAAATAGATTCAATCTGTGTAATGACTTAACCATTCCCAGTATCTATTCAAGCCTAAGTTAATGAATGGTATCTTGTTTGCATATTAATTCAAGCTCAGCAGTTTCTCGTTGGAGTCTGTTTTTGAAGCTTTTCTGTTGCAAAATTGCCACCTTTAAGTCTGTTACTGAGTGACCAGAGAGGTTGAAGTGTTCTCCTACTGGTTTTTGAATGTTATGATTCCTGATGTCAGATTTGTGTCCATTTATTCTTTTGCGTAGAGTCATACAGTATTCTTGTCTGTTTAAGGTACTGTAGAGGAATGAAGTCAGTATACTTTTTCCTTTGTTCTGTGGTAAATAGAAGATGGAGAGAATTGGAAGATTTAGGTCAGGTTTTAGAAGGAAAGGCCCTTTAAAAAAACGTAGAAAGGCCAAAACTAGCACGGTGTGAATGAAGCTTTTAAAAAGGTTATTGTGTTTCTGCCTGCAAAATGACTGGCCGCAATGAAAATAACAGTTTGGTGATATTTCAAAGCCTTTATTTGATACACATTTGTCATGATTCTTGGAGAACTATTGGAGAAAGAAACATGTTAATAGAAATACAGACACCTGTATACCAAGGCTATGCATTTATATTTCACAAGGTCCCTGCTGTAGTGTCATCTTATAAAATAGGAGCTCAGATATGTGTCAAATAGAAGTGGCTTATATTCTTTTCTCACAGCTTGTTCAGAAGAAAAAAATATTTTTTGACACACACATCATGCAGTTTGCTCATTCTTTGGGGCCTTATCCCTCACTATTTCACTGGGTAGGTCTTCCACTTATTCTCTCATTCTCTTGTACTATGTTTTTTTTAATTTCATGGTGTCACTCAGTCTCTTACCATGATCTAATACAGTGCAAGATGTCCAATATCACCAGGACAAGTTTTCACTAAATGGCCTCCCTTTTATAGTTAGGAGAATTCATTCATCATCTCCCTTTTTATTGATCCTGCAGATTGTGAGAACATAGGATTGATGCTTTTTGAGATCCCATAATTTGATGTTCAGTAGTTTAAGAAATACATTCTGCTGTATCACTCTATAGTCCCTTTGTTTATTGGATTTTAAACCTGGGATGCACAAAGCCTTAGCTGGGATCCTATTAAATAGGAACTTCTAAAAAGTTCTGAATTATCCTCTTAGGTTTGTAAGCAAGTTAAGTCAATCTCTGTGATCCTGCCAGTACAGGGTCTTTATGGATTTTAAGGCCAGAAGGGACCATTATGGTTGTTTAGTTTGACCAACTGCAAAACACAGGCCACCAAGGAACCTGATTTCTGCATCAAACCCATAAATTCCATTTTGAATTATAACATATCTTCTAAAACTATTTCACATGATGGAGAATCCACTATATCTCTAGGTAAGTTGTTCCAATGGTTAATTTTCCTCATTGTTAGAAATGTGAACTTCATTTCTATCCTGCATTTGTCTAGCTTCCGTTTCCAATCATTCAATCTCATTATGCCTTTTCTGCTAGATTAAAGAGTCCTCTACTATTAGGCTAGGTCTACACGGGAGGGGGGGGATCGATTTAAGATGCACAAATTTAGCTACGCGAATAGTGTAGCTGAATTTGACGTATCCGATCCGACTTACCCTGCTGTGAGGACGGTGGCAAATCGACCGCCGTGGTTCCCCCATCGACGGCGTTTACTGGGCTGGTGGAGTACGTGCGTCGATTCGGGGATCGATTGTCATGTCCCGACGAGACACGATAATTCGATCCCCAAGAGATCGATTTCTACCCGCTGATCCAGGAGGGTAGTGAAGACAAGCCCTTAGAAATCCCTTCCCAATACTTGTAGACCATGATCAAGTCACCTCTTAACCTTCTCTTGAATAAATTGAATAGATTGAGGTTCTTTAGAATCTCACTGTACGGCATATTTCCAGACCTCAAATCATTCTTGTAACTCTTGTTTTCTGATCCCTTTCCAATTTATTAATATCATTTTTGAATGGTGTGGACAGCAGAACTGGATATAGTATTCCAGTAATGGTCTCACAAATGCTGTTTACAGAAGTAATCCCTATTCCTGCTTGATATCATCTTTCTTTATACATATAAACTCTTTTAGCTACAGCGTTGCTTTGGCAGCTCACACTCATTTCATTGTCTACCATGATCTGTAGGTCCCTTTCAGAGTCCCTGCTTTCCAGGATAATGTTTCCCATCTTTTTAAGTGTGACCTACATTTTTTGTTCCTAGATATGTGACCTTGCATTTTGTTGTGTTTAAACACATTTTTTTAAATGAATCCATGATACCAAGTGATATAAGTCGATTTCTATAACTGACCTCTCCCCCATCGTTGTTTACCATGCCATCAGTTTTTGTATTATCTTCGAATTTTACCAGCAATGATTTGATATTTTCTTCCAGATAATTGATAAAGTTATTGCCTAGCATTATATAGTGCTATTTTTTATCAGAAAGTCATGTGATATTAAGTGTGATGAACTCCCCAGAGTACAACCTGGAACTGTGGGGCTGCTGTGCCCCCTTAACTCTCTGGCCTGGGCTGTCTGCCACAATGCTTTGCTAGTGGAAAGCAGCAAACCCCTCCAGGTGATGTTATCACAGCCACCAGCATGCACAGACACACACCCAGCTAAGTTGCATGCATGCTCTGAATGCCACTCATAAACTATACAGCGGGAGATGCCAGCAAATCCCTCCAGCCCTCAGCATTGTTCTCCCAGAAATGTACCATCTTACACTGCTGAAGACGTTCCCTTGAACAATGGAAGACCATTAATTAGTTTGCAATTTCGTCAAAGGATAGTGGACATGCACTAGACTTTGTAATCTGAGCAGATTCCCCAAACTCACTGATAAGGATAATACATTAAAATAAGATTATTAACTACAGAAAGATAGATTTTATGTGATTATAAGAGGTAGGCATAAAGGTCAGACATAGTTACCTAAAAAAATAAAAAGTAAACACATATTCTAAATTCTAAAATTTCAGATTAAGCAAGATTTGAATCAAACAGCTTTTCTCATCCCACTGGATGTTCAGGTAGGTTACAGTTCTTAATACATAGGCTGAATTTCCTTCTCAGCCTGGGACCAGTCTCCTCAGTTCAAAGTCTTTGTCTTCCCAGCATTCTTGTTGCCTTCAGCGTAAGTGGGGCAGGAGAAAGATGGTCTCATGATGCCACTGTCCCTTATTTTATATAGTGGCCAAGACATGTCCTGGTAGGCCTTGTTGATTCACACTGTTGAGCAATCCTCATTGTGTGGTGCTTGTGTAACTGTCTTTTACAGAATTGTAAATCTCTTGTTTACAGTTCCCCTGCTGGTCAATGGCTTATGATGGTCACTTAACACCCGTTTGGGTATGGGTCACTGCCTTTGTTGTTACTGGAGAACTAGCAGTGGGCGTCTCCCAAATTCACGACATATTTCAATAACAACCATATAGCGAAATCTCGTAACTTCATACACAGTAACAATATACATATTTTGACAGAACAATGAGTTTCAGCAGATTGTGACCTTTCATATGGTATCTTACATGGCATGCTTTATGAAATATCCCAGCAATATACAAATGATGAATATGGGGGGTACAGGGTGCTACTTTGCAATCCAGTACATCACACTAAGTTAAATGTCTTACTATGTATTCTGTGAACACAATATACCTTTGTCAAGACTTTTGATTTCATTTAAAAAAACAAAACAAATTTGTTTGAAAAGACTTATCTTCCAAAAAACCATGCTGACTGGCATTTAATTATGCTATCGTCTTTCAGTTCTTCACTAATTGTGTCCCATCAACCTTTCCATGATCTTGCTTGGACATAGAGGCACTTAGTTTCCTGGGCTATCCAGTTTAACTTCTTAAAATATTTGTAAAATGTTGTTTTTTCAAGCCCCCTAAATCTTCCTCAGTGTTTCAAGATTTGTTAAAAATTTACAATAAGGGTTCAGAAAACTTTTCAGCCACTTCTTCAAATAACCTAGGATGCAAGTTATTTGCTTATGCAGATTTTATAAACAGTTCATTTTAATAGTTGCTGTTTAACATCTTCCCTAGTTACTGATGGAATAGAAAGTAATTCATTATTGCTAACATGAGTACTTCAACCTGCTTTTTCCTGAATAGAAAACAGAAAGATTTGCTGAATTACTTCTGCCTTTTCTGCATCATGATTGATAATTTTATCATCCTTGTCTACTGTTGGAGCTATACCATTGTTAGGGTTTTGTTTAATCCTGAAATAAACTTTTTATTGTCCTTAACCCTAGTATTGATTTTTTTTAATTAAAACCTTTAGCTTCACTTATCAATTATCTGTATTTCTTAAATGCAAATTTGTACCTTCTGCTATCAACTTCCCCAATTCTTCATTTGTTATATTTTTATTTTATTACCTTCCCTTTTAGCTAGCACAAAGCTTTGTTTTATTACTGATCAATTGTGGGGTTTTGGGCATCTAATAAAGCATTCTTAAACAATTATCCCAATTATCATTCATAATTTTAGGTTTAACTCTTTCCTCCTGCTCAATTTTCCTCATAATTGTTTTCAGATCTGGGAAAATGGCCTTTTCAAAGCACCCATCATGGGGACCATACTGTGTGCACATATAACAAATAAAATTAGGTCGTAACTTGCACCTAGGCAGCCATCAATTTTTAGTTCAATCAACAGTTCAACTTTATCCATCAGATTGATGTTTAAGATGGAATTGTCCCACTCAATATTTTTGTTTTAGAAAATTATAACTTTTAGACATTCCAATAATGTTTTTTATAAATGGCATCATGAGACCTCCAGCTTATACGCCCCAGATTGGAGCCCCCCGTAACACAATTTTTCTTTCTTTGCCTTATAGATTTTGCTGTTTTGCATGGCACTACAAGCAATATGCCTGTGGTTATTTTGAAACAGACTGTAAGAAATTATGATCATTTTGATATCTTCACAATTCTGTTTAAAACAAATGGTGTTTGTCAATGTGAGTTATATCTTTCTACATGATTCATTCTCACTTGACAGAATCTAAATGCAATGGAAGATATTGAGCAAGTGGAAAGTAACAGAATTCACTTTATGAAATAAAGCTATGAGTCTCTTTATGATATTTCTTCCTTTATAATATTCCATTAGGAGAAGATAATATCCATGGAATATTTCCTCCTTTTTAATATTTTTGGTGTTTTTCAGAGATATTCACTTGTGTACAGAGTCTTATTTTATAGATGGCATTTCTTTATTCTTCTTCTTAACTTTATAAAACAAAATACCATGACAAATGGCCAACTGCAAATACAGTAAGATTTTTATGCAATAAACCAGATGCTTGGAAATGTAGTTAAGACTGTCAATGGGGAATATATATTTTTGTCCAGGCTAGTCAAGAGAAGGCAAAGAGAGTTAACACATTCTGACTGAAATTGTCACCCCATTTAAGTCAATGGCAAAACTCTCATTGACTTCAGTGAGGCCAGAATTTTACCCTCTGTGACAGGTTGCTCCTTTTTAAGGTGCTACCTGATGTATTGAGATATCACTGAACCCGTCTATTCTGTCAGCCTGGGTCCCCTTTAACCTGTCTTGCTGAGCCAGGCTCTTAAGCCTCCTCTAGCACACACACAGGCAGGGTCACACCCAGCTGCAGAAAGAGAGAGAGACTGAGATGGGCTCTGGGAAGACTCCTTTTAAGGGACTTGCTCCAGAACTCAGGTGCCCACCTCCCTTGGAATGCAGACCCAAAGGTATAATGTCTTGCACTGTATAGAAAAATCTGCACAGCACAAACTCATAAAAATTCACCCTCTCCCTCAATGTGAAGAGAGATGTGCATAATCTCTTGTCTCTCCCCCCCCCCCCCCGTTAGAAATTGCACAACTGGATTTAATAATAAACAAAACAAATTTATTAACTATAAAAGGCAGATTTTAAGTGATTATAAGAGATAGCAAAAAAAAACAAAGCAGATTACTGAGCAAATAAAACAAAACGCGCAAACTAAGCTTGATTCACTTAAGAAATTGGCTACAAATATTAATTTCTCACCCTAAATGTTGTTTCAGGCAGATTACAAAGGTTCCTGAAAGCCAGCTGCACTGGCCTGCAGCTTGAAACTTCAGATATTATAACTCTCAGGCTAGACACCCTTCCAGCCTGGGCTCAACTCTTCTCCCTCCAGTTCATTTCTTGTTTCCAAGTGTTTGGGCGGAGAGGAAACAGAGAACCACGATGATGTCACTTCCCTGCCCTATATAGCTTTTGTGTATGGCAGGAACCCTTTGTCTTCCAGTGGAAAAACGGTGGCATTCCAACGGGGGAGGCAGTACCACATGACTCAGTCACATGTCTCTGCAGGGTCATAGCAGCCATTACTTGCAGGCTGTGTGGAGCAACCACAGGAAGACTAAGCTCTTTCACAGTCCATTGTCTTTGCTGATGGGCCATCAGCCCTGACTGGCTATTTCATTGTTGTACATGAAGGGCTAGTTGTGGGTGTCACCCAAAGTACAGATACATGGTCAATATTTCTAACTTCAGGTACAGAAATGATGCATGCATACAAATTGGATTGTAGGATTCAGTAAATCCCAACCTTTCTAATAATATCTTACATGAGCCATCTTGCATGAAGTATATCTGTTATGCCATACCCATATCATAAGCATATTTCCATAAAGAATATGGAGTGTAACGTCACACCCTCTGTGCCCAATTCCTTCCTCCGATACATGGGTGTAATTCTTGAGTTCAATGGCAACTGAACCCTGGTATATGAGAGCAGAATTGGACCTAAAGTACATAGCACTTTTAGACCAAAGAACTGGGGGAAATCTCTCTAAAGCAAAAGTACATTCTAAAGTATTTTGCTGATTCAAGGTCTAAATCTTTGTCACACTTTTTTGTGATATTTTTTATCATATAATACTGAGTTTCTGTCCATCTGTTTTCACGGATCCTTGATAATATTTCCATGTTTGCACCGATGCTAACAGACAATTGTTGATTGCACAGCTACTGTACATTATTTCTATATTGATGCAGTTGGAGGAGTCATTCACTAACACAGTATGTACATAAGCAAAGACTTTTTACTATGGATTACTGCATTTTGAACCACATAAAAACATGAAACACAGCCATGGTAGTAATATTTAGCTAGAGGTCATTAATTTAATAAACTATTCCATATAAATACATTGACTTGACTGAAGAAAGTCAAAGTGTTGTCTCATTAATTCACCTTGGTAAATATTGTCTTTGAGTTATACAATTTCACACTTGACTACATTCTTGTTTGTGAGCTAGAGGTTACCAATTGCTCATATTTGTTCTGTGGTCTCCTCTGCTTATATAGTCTTATGTTCTATTGATTAGTATAAATCATAGCTCTGTTATTGTTCACCTCTATATTAAATATGATTAATAACTTGGTGCACATCATCCAGTCAATGTGTGGTTATTGACTTATTAATTTAAGCTACACAATTTATTAAAAAAATAATACTTAATTGTCACAGGTTTTGAGATTTTTTTTTTAAGCTTTGTCTCCTGTATATTCCCCTATTAAGGCCTAAGAAATTTGCATAGTAATTTACGTTACAACTAATGAAAATGAGAAATGTAAAATACTTGAAAATCTATTGAACAATAGTCCCTACACAGTGCTGGGAGGATAGTTGATTCTTTTTCTTTTCTTTTCTTTTCTTTTATAATAGTATATAATGGCTCCAAAAGATCAGTGCTCCAATGTGGGCCGACACAATATAAACATAGTAGAGACAATTCACTCCAAAGAATGTAAAATCTAAGTTTAAAATTACAACAAATGCAAAGGGCGAGGGAGAGGGAGGGGTAGGTAACAGTAATAAAAATACATTATAGCATAAACAAATTATGTGTTTACTACAAGTTGTGCAAAGTGTTTTTGTTTTGAATAGTTGTTCAAGGTAATTCGCCTGCCTAACCATTATCAGATGGTAATGTTCGGTCAGCATCATGAGATAAATGCACCTCGAGGTAGGATTTGTAGGACAGGACTGCGACCTCCCTTTTATTTATCCCATTACTACCATCAAAAGGTTGTCACAACGATTCTTCTTTTACCTGAGAATAGAACCTAGTGCTTCAGAGGGGCAATGAGCATTGACTGGAAGAAGACAGTAGCCGGGTGGAGTTATTCAAAAGTGACACAATGTAATGATCTCCTGGGAAATATTGTGTGACTTTGGAGTATAGCTTCATTCTAATCGGAACTGTAGCCAAAATTCAGTCAAAATAAGATGAAAACATATTCAGTGAACCTCATACTTAATCAACCATAGTGATTATTCATCTATAACTTCAGCAAATCTGATCTAACATTTTACACACTAATTAAATTGCTAATTATCATCCTTCAAATAATGGTCAGCAAGTGAGATGTTAATAAGTTGTTGGTGCCTCGATACCTCAGTGATGGGTGCTGTTGGGATACCTAAGATAAGTAGATATTGCCAGTTCACAGATGTCATAACTGTCCTGCAAGAGTATCAGTGATTGAACTTATTTGGTCTTATTTGATCAAACTATAAAAAGTATCATGGTATTATGCACCAATGATTCAAAATATTATGAGCCAGATTCTTACTGATATAAATAGGCATATTTCCAATGGCTGCAGTACGACTATGCCAATAAACAACCTGAGGATCTGTCCTCCTATCTTTCTGTTCAAGCCCTTATTGTTGAGCTTTGTGTTACTTTTTTGAGGTTGTAGCTCTTCTTCCCATGCTGAAAGCCTCTTTTCCGACCGTCCTGCTCAGAATCACAACGGATTCATGAGGTATCTTTTATTTATGTGTGTGTGTGTACATGGCAAATATTACACTAAGGGTCTGATTGTCAAAGGTGCTGAGTACCTACAACCCCATTTGAAATCAATAAGAACTCAATACTTCTGAATATCAAGACCTAATTCTTTTCATCCTTTCTTTTTTCAGCAATAAGATCTTACCAACTGTTACAGAGTAAAGATTAAATGTCCTTCCTTCTGTTTTAAAAAGGGTAATATGGGCAAATCAAAATTTTTGCAAGTGTGAAATAAATAGGTTCTGGGGCACTAGTAGGACTGATTGATTTGATTTGTTGTTCCAACTGAAATTGTTTTGTTATAACCTTTCCAGCAGCTTCATTTGTTTCTTTGAAGGATAAACAAAAACCACTTTGCCATTTTTCCACTTAAAATTCATGTTGTGTTCAGAAGTAAAATCTGATTATACGAATATCAAAAGCTTGATTCTCTACCTCAGTCACTGTGGCATAAGGCAGGAACAACTGCATTGAAGTCCATAAAATACTAGTGTGAAACCAGTATAAGTGAAGGGAGAATCTTGCCTCTGTAACAGGAAGGCCCTGAGAAGTTCTCGTAGACTATAGATTAAGGATCTCTATTTTAAAGGATTGAAATTGAATTGATGAGACATTTATTTTTGTGGTGAAAGGAGTGGAGGACCAAAGGGTTATCATCATTTTAAAGTGGAGTTGGAAATTGTTTAAAAATAGATGCTAGTCTATCCTATGTATATTTCCATTCTGCCTGCCTGGGTGTATAAATGTATCTGTAATCTAACAGTGGATAGTGCATGAAGAATGGGTACCTAGATAAGCTGTATGCAAATGTTGCACTCATTCCTCTTTAACTCTGTATTATTTCACTGAAAACACCAAAAGTTGGGACTGTCTGGTGGTCCTTCTAGAAATTCCTTCTGTGAATTGTAATTCAGTTCACTCCCCTAGTCCAACCATTAGGTATTTTGCACCAGTCCTCTGCTGTCTAAATTATTGTGGCCCCATTATAATTTTTATTTTGTTTTATAATCTGAGATTTTTGTAGTGGATCTCCCAAAGCAGATAACTGAGCTTGAATATAGGTTCCTTTTTCCAGTCCTGTCCCAAAGTGGAAACAGAGTCCAACACTTCCGTATTTCTTCCTTTAAACATCCTTCCTTCCTTTTACAACTTCCCTTTTTATGCCTGTTGGTGGCCATCTATTAGCAAGAAGTGGTTCATCAGCACACTGCACTCTGACATGAGTTTTAATACATAAAATAGCCATCCAGGTTAATGCAATTTACTTCTGCTCAGGTATGTCTATGCTGAGAATAGAGATGGGTGGATATGGAAAGCTTCGGTGGTTTTAGTTCTGAACCTGCATCTGTCATCACATAACAATAAAATCAACAGATTTAGAAGCATCCTTTTCTCTAAGATACTGAGCCAGGTGTCCCAAACCATAAAGAGCACCAAGTGAAGCTTTTAAAGTTCAGGAATGGAATGAAGATTCATGGCAGATCATGATATGTATTAATCCTATGCTACCTGTCCTAGGTTTAGAACAAGATTAAGTAACAAACAGTTACTCTGGTAGTACTACTAGTTATTGAAATATCAAGTATAAGATTGAAATAAGCAAACCTGACTGACTCATAGAAAACACTCTGCCCATTTTTTTCTGGGAAGATCAGTTCCTATAAAAGTATAAACAATGCTGGCTGCATTTGTTGGTAGTGAATCCCCTTGCATTCTTCACCGTCCTTTGTCCTGTTTCCACCAGTCCTGTATGCATTTGTAGAGAAAAGGGTTTTGCTCATGGCATATGGTACAAAACAATTTTTTGTTCCCTTCTGACACTTTGAAGAAAGTACACCCAAAGGCAAAAACATCAGCTACCGTTTTGAAGGTCTTTGGTAAGCTATTATTTATGTGACTTTTGTGGGTCTGCTCCATATTTTAAAGGGCAATATTGCCAGACTGAGAAACGTACTTAGGAAAATATATCATCCCAACCTTATCTGCCTTCCTGATGAAGGGAGAAAATAAAAACTACTGCAGCCAATGGAATGTTGACATCACAGTTGAAAAACGGTGTTCTGTAACAAAAAAAGCAGCAAAGTCTTATTCCTCGGTCTGTGTTTTATTTATTTTATTTTCTGCTTAAATAAAAATATATCAAGCTTTATTATATATTAAAAAATACTATGGCATTCTACAATAATTATCCAACAATGTAAATTACAACAGTGTTTCAATTCCAAGACCCATATTCCATAAATTAGTAATGATTTTCCTCAGTTTTGAGATGCCTAATTTGATTTTCCTCATATGTACAATAATAGTTACCACACAAGTAACTAAAAGTCCACTAATGCTAGTAAGGTTCTTAGAGTTCTTCAGGTGGAAGTTAGTATTTAAGTGAAAAGTCTATAATTCTTGGCAGATTATGGTGACAGAAGTAAGGTTACATTAACTAAGCGTATCTAACTGTGGGTGGGGATTTTTGTAAAGCTATGAATAGAGCTGTGCAATTCATTAGTATTAGGTTTTTTTTTTTTTTTTACATAAAAATTGTGTATTCCAGGGCTCAAGAGATTTGCAGATGTATAGATTAACTATTTTTCCTCCATAACTATTTGAATTTCACTTGAGCTTTAGGTTACACGATACCTATACGTCAAGGAAAACCACTGAGTTTCACCTGATTTACAGTTATATCCACTGAGTTTTGCATGGCCTTTTTTCTGAATCCATAAATAGGCCTAGGCTGAGGTTTGCACAAAATATACCCAATATTCATTGAGTCTAAGCAAACATAAATTCTGAGATTTTTAATGAAAGCAGCCGCAAAGTGAATGGAAAGTTCTGCACACATTTGCTAGAAATTCTCCATCACATCTCATGGAGATAATTGGTAGAATGTTCTCTGTGCAAACATTTATCTTGAATAAAGCATTCCTCTCCTTATTTTCGCCCTAAACAAATTCCAGTCTGACTTTACCTGAAGCATCTTCAATCCTATTTAAAGCCTATTGCCTTAAAAATTAGAGGTTCTGTGTATCGGTGGATTACAAAATCAGCATGCAAAAAAATGGGTATTTAACAACATTCCAAAGCCAATTTTTAGTCAGAGCAAGGAGAAAAACTAGCTCACTCTGGAATGTAGCTAGCTAATCAAATTAAATATGCTCTCCGCCTATCTGTCTTTGTAATGAACTGCATCATTGCTTTATGTTCAAATTAATGCTGATAACCTATGGATGATATTTGTAATGCTGCTGATACAATATCCAGATTTCATCATCTTCAGAACTGCTGCAATAAAAGTAAATAAACTTCCACACACTTTACTTGCTATTATTTAAAATCAAGTCTGTATTCTGATGTCAAGTCTGTGGTGTGCAATCTCCCCAGCCACATCTAGCCTATTCTTTGATAACAAACAGGAAATATAATTTAATGTGGGATTTAGCACAACTACTGGTATGTACTGTTTGCTTTAAAAATTGAGAATATTAAAAGTGATGAAAAGTGGACAATATTTGTAGGTCTGTCAAGCGATTAAAAAATTAATTGTGATTAATCACAGTTTTAATCTCATAGTTAAACAATACTAGAATACCATTTATTTAAATATTTTTGGGGTCCCGGGGCTCCACTCCCCCCTCCCTCCAACATCACCTGGGGAGCTGTGGGCAGGGGCTGCTCCAGCCCCCCATGGTCGATGCCTCCCACCCAGGCCACAGGTATGAGATTAATGCATTAACTTTGCTTTCAGTTAATCATAGGCATTAACTGCGATTAATTGACAGTCCTAATTATTTGTCAATACAATAAAAATGCAGTGTGACAGGATTTGAACTTTCCATATAAATATTAACAAAATTTATTCATAACCTGTATTTGTTACCTTTTAAAAGACCCATTTATGTTTGGTCACATTATCACATTGTCTGTATATTTATTTTGTTCAAATGCCAAAAAAGGTAATCTGTAATAGGGCTGGCTGTTCTTTTTTTTTTTTTTTTTTTTTTTGAAAAATCCATGAAAGGATTTTCCTTACTTTATTTTTCCATGTCACTAATATAGACACAATATTCTGAGTCCTGCAGCCAAAGAAGCAAAACAATGTGCTGCCCCTTCCTCAAGATAAAACCAGTCTAGCCATTTATTTACTCTCATATTTGAAAATCTTGGGTGAACACACACACACACACACACACACACACACACACAAGTCTGTCAGTACTGAGTATGCTGGAAGTCAATACCTAGTATTATTTTCAGTGACTAAAATTCTTGGAACACTTCTTTAAGTGGGAGGAGAATAAGGTGGATTCTTATATGCCATTGACTCTTGTTTTGACATTGGGCACCCTATGTATAATAATGGCTGGCACGTGATATCTTCTAAGTGGTGAACAAACATTAATCCTCAAAACCACCAGTGAGATGGATAACTAAAAATTTCCCATTCTGAAGATAGGGAAACAGAGGCAGTGAGTAATTTGTTCAAAGCCACACAATGAAGTTTGTGGTGGAGCGATAGGAGTCCTGACTTGTAGTCCCACGCTGAGTCTTCTAGATCATACTACTTGGATAGAGAAAGTTTGCATTGGAATTATCAAAACCAATTTACAGGCAGCTGAAGCTCGAATATAAATCATAGGGAAACATTCTTTGCCATATTTTTTATGTGTTAAACACTCTCTAAAATATCAGTGTAAAAGAAATGTTGTCTACTGCCAGCTAAATTATAATAGTATGGGATAAACAAACAAACAAAAAAAGCCATGTTAAAGCTCTGTGAACATTTCTATTAGGAAAGGGAGAGTCTGAAAGCTTTTTGGCTTGTTTGTATGTGTGCGCTGAGCCATAAGAAACTCAAGGAAATTTCTAAGAGGTATAAATAGCTAATGAATCATAAACTTCTCAAAACTCTGGTTCCGTCTGTAGCCTCTGAGCAGAGCAACTACTAATAGACAAGTAGGCTAAATAATCAAATCCAAGTGTGAGAATGCTGATGTGTCTATTGGAAATGAAGGCATATGTATCTAAAGATTTACAGAGGCACCCATCATCACAGCAACTGGGTGCCTTACACCAATATAAGTAAGGAATAAAAAAGTCTTTTTTTCAAAATGAAAAACGTAATAGCAAAATCCATGTTTGCTGCTATCAGAATGATCTAATAGCTAATTAAAAGCTTAACCAAAGAAATTAAGCATGCATTATGACCTGAAGTTCACTGGGCTTGGACTCGAGCAGATTATTGAATGGAGTGTGTGCCAAAGACATAACTGAGTCCACCGAGACCTAGCAGGTCACAAGTACGGATTATATGTTATCAATTATTTAGATAATGGCATAGAGAGTACACTTATAAACTTTGTGGATGATACCAAGCTGGGAGGGGTTGCCGTGCTTTAGAGGATAGGATTAAAATTCAAAATGATCTGGACAAACTGGAGAAATGAAGTAAACTACAAACTGAAGTAAATAGGATGAAATTTAATAAGGATAAATGCAAAGTACTCCATTTAGGAAGGAACAATCAGTTGCACACATACAAAATGGGAAATGACTGCCTACGAAGGAATACTGCGGAAAGGGATCTGGGGGTCATAGTGGACCACCAGCTAAATATGAATCAGCAGTGTGACGCTATTGCAAAAGAAGCGAACATCATTCTGGAATGTATAAGCAGGAGTGTTATAAATAAGACATGAGAAGTAATTCTTCTGCTCTATTCTGCACTGATTAGGCCTCAACTGGAGTATTGTGTCCAGTTCTGGACGCCACATTTCATGAAGGATGTGGACAAAGTGGAGAAAGTCCAAAGAGGAGCAACAAAAATGATTAAAAGTCTAGAAAACTTGACCTATCAAGGAAGTTTGAAAAAAATGGGTTTCTTTAGTCTGGAAAAGAGAACATGATAACAGTTTTCAGGGCTGTTACAAGGAGGAGAGAGAAAAAATGTTTTTCTCAACCTCTGAAGCTAGGACAAGAAGCAATGGGCTTAAATTGCAGTAAGGGAGGTTTAGGTTGGACATTAGGAAACACTTCCTAACTGTCAGAGTGGTTAAGCACTGGAATAAATTGCCTAGGGATGTTGTGGAATCTCCATCATTGGAGATTTTTAAGATCAGGTTAGACAAATACCTGTCAGGAATGGTCTAGATAATACTTAGTCCTGCCATGAGTGCAGGGGACTGGACTAGATGACCTTTCAAGGTCCCTTCAAGTCCTATGATTCTATAAAGAAAAGTCATCAGTCATTACTGTTATTTGCCTTCCTGAAGAGACAGGGGGAAAATAACTATTGAAACTAATGGAAAGTTAACAATGCAATAGAAGACCTTTAAAAAAATCATGAACTTGATATGGAATTGAACAGGTTGTCAGCATGGTGCATAGAGGACTGGTGTTATGTGGTCATACATGGCTTGCCTCACTCACAAGATAAGCTGCCATATTCCCAAAAGCTTCCAGATGCTTTTGCAGGATGGCCTGTCTAGGGCTCATTGCGATAATCTAGTCTTGTAGTTGCAAAGACACAAATTACTGTGGTGAGACTCATATTAAAGAAGAAGAATTGCAAGCTCTGGTCCTAGCACAGATGAAAAAAGACATTGATTGCCATTGGCTTTATCATGTGGAAATTCAGGGTAGCAATGATTCCAATATGATAATAAAATTATGAACTGTATTGCAAAGCTTTTGCTTCTTCTTCCAATAGAAGGCACCATCATGGCCCCAAATCTCTCCCTCTAAATGCTTCCCTGGCTCATGTTCAATATGTCCATTTGATCCTGGCTGTTACTAAACCATTGTGCTCCCAACACTTCCATAACTCTGTCAAAACTCAGAGACTGTTTTATGAAAAGATGATGATATAGAGCTAAGTATGATCAGTACATGGATGTTTTCATAGCAACATGTGTTGTTAAGAAGATAGGCTACTGCATTTGTGGAATCTTTCTGCATCAAAGGTGCAATATAAGTGTATATTAATATTGTGAACAATTTATTTTGTGAAAGTCCTCCCCCTTCTAGCTTGTCCATTCCTCTGGGCATAGTGGAGAGGTCAACCATCTCATGTAAAGAGGTAGAAAGGGAAAGGCACATATACTCTGTACTAACATCACAACATGTACAATGATTGCATTCTAGATATATATATTTTAAACTTCAGCACACACAAAAATTGGCTCCAAGAAATGAATTTGAATTATTTTAAATTGGATCCAATAACTTAATATAATCCATACTCGATACAAGAACATTATTTCATAGAGAAATTATTACCTCTCCTGTTATCTGTCTCCTTCTATGTCATGCATTCACTAGTATTTTTCTTCCATCTCACGCATGATAAACCTACGTTTCATATGTTTTTGATTTCCAATTCAAAACTGGTAATAGCTAATATTTTTCTTTCATGATTTGTATGGATTTTTCTTTACCTCAGAATTTTAGTAATCAGTTCTGTCAGCGGAGCTCCTGTAACTTAAATTGTAGCTTGTATTCAACTGGGAGCCATGTGTTCTGTCTGTAAGAACTGTCATTATCTTGTAAACCACCCTTACTTTTTCATTTAAATTTGTAGCATTTTGCCCTTCTCCCCTATCATTCGGGGATAGCTTATTTGTGTAGTTTTACTTTTGTGATATATATATTGCTACAAATCATTTATCTTTTTACTTGAACAAATTGCAGTATACTTTCACTGCTCTTGTTTAGACATTCCTTCTATTTGCAGCTATGATTTCTGATTTACGATCTCTCCAATATAAGTAATACATCTGTGCATAATTTAAATGTGACCCTGCTTTACAAGACTGGTGACTCAGCATAAGGATCTCTTTGAATAGTTTATAAAACTTCAAGCAGGTTTTGGTACCAGATGCTTCTATTAGTTCTTAAAGCTTTGGTCATAACCTGTTCTGACAGCGGTGTGAGGGTCCAGGATTGACAAAATAATCTTTGGACATAACACAAAGAGGCAGTACCACCAAGAAATCAGAGCAAGTGTGGGGCCTCTGAACAATCATATAATAAAAAACAAGAGCCTAATTCTCCACTGCCTTTGTGGCATTTACACCTACTTCTAAGAGGTGCACAAAATTACACATAGGGCGAGGTAGTAGAGAATGAGGCTTATAGGGTCGCACTGTGAAGGAGATGTGGTAGCACTAGATTAGTCCGTATTTCTCTACTCCTCTTCCTCTCAATCCATCTAGCTTCTTCTTTCTTGTTCTAATAAGAAGTGTAGAAGGGTGAAATTCACAGAAGGATGAAAGGAAGACCTCTAAAGAGTCAGGTAAATGTAGGGATAAGTACCTTAATTTCTGTAGCTTATCTGAACCCTTATTTTAGGATCAATATCAAATTGATATTGATATCAATATCATGTTGTCCATGTTGTCACACAGAGATGAACAGAGTGCTACTTTGGCAGGTTTAAAACCCTTTAGAGACTAAGACTAGAAACCAGAACCCATATCTTCTGAAACAATCAAACAGTCTGGGGGAAAAAACACAAACCAGCATTCTAACGCTTACATATTACATTCATTTTCTCATACTGACAGTCCCTGAATTATTAGTTCATGTATTTGCTAGTGCACATGAAAAAGGGTACGAGAAAGAGAGAGACACAGAGCTACTTTGAGATAGTGATGACATATGGTTTCTATTTTTGTTATCTTTTTATCAGGGTATTTGGGTGTTTCAGACACACATTTCATGAACTTTGAGTCAGTACAATAAGTATATAGCAAGAGATTGCTGCCAAAGCCTAAATAATGTAATATCACTTTACTCATAACAGCGGAGGCACTTCTTTCAGAGCGTCATCCTAATAAACTACCTCTCAAAATGACTGGGAGCCCAGTGCATGGGGTAATTCACAGTTGAGGTACATATAGTAACTTCCAGAATTAGGAGAACATATAACACATAAGACTTAATAGAAATTCTTACAAAATGGAGCCATATTGTCAGTTCTTTTATATATCAGTATATGTTACAATATCAACCTTCATGATTTTTCAGGGACAGCAGAAACAACTATTCAAATTTTCCAAGCCTTGTTACCAACGGTGAGAGCCTGAAACTGTTGCTATTGAAGTCAACTGCAAAACTCTCATTTACTTCAATGGGAGCAGGATCAGGACACTTTTTGGGTCATCCATTACCACCAGGGACACTGAATTATTACTGAAATAATTTGGCACCGTTCAGGGCAATTGCACCTATATTCCCCCGCCTTGGTCCCTTGAGGGCACCCACTCTATGCTCCCAGCTCCTCAGTTGTCATTTCTCTTGGGTGGAGACCTACATCTCTCTTCCTCCTGACCAGGCCTTAGTCCATGCTGCACAGTTCCCTGCTGCATCGTGAAATCCACAGAAAGGCAGACTACCTAACAGCCTGGCATGTACATTTTGCTTTCTCTCTGAAGGCTTTTGAACAGCATAATTACCAGTAGTTATAATTTATCATCTCTTTATAAGCATGCAGATTTATTCTTTAGGTGAGAACATTACAGAGAAAACGTATTGAAAACAATAAAAGAACCTACATGCATGTTGATAAGCTTACCAGAGATCACCCCTCGCTGCCCACCCCAACTCCAACAAGGGCTCTGGTAGGAGTCAGTCCTTTAAACCCCAACAAGGGGGTTTTCTGTGGTTACACATTCATTACAACCTCAGCTCAGAACTGGCACCCAGACTGGGTAGATCAGTCTGTTTTTTTTTATACAGCTTGGGCCTTTAATCTTTAACTTTCAGGAACAGGTAATCAATGGGTAATCACCTGCTCCTCGGGGCCTAGCTTCAAAGTTTTTGCATAACTGGAGGTGGAAATTTGGATTTATCTCCCTCTAGATATTTCCCAAAAATTCCATTTAACACACATTATTCCAAAAGGCCGTTATTGTTCAGTATAGTTCTTTAATCGTCTAAGCCCACAATATTGCATAACCTTTGCATTTAATACAATGGACTCTAAAGATACTCAAACTTAATTCAGTAAGGTCTTTCAAGAATATTGCAGGAAATTGCTATATCTGTCACATGTTTATCATGGATTTGTGATCCAGTTAAGCCCAGCCACCCTAAGCAATGCTGCTCAGCTCTTTCCTCATCTTCCCTAATCAGGAACATATTGGGGAAAGTTATTCCTTTATAGATGTAGAGGACCAAATTCTGCCCTTTGATGGACATGTGCAGCTTCCAGTGAAGTCATTTGGAGCTGGGGGGATGCTTTGGGGGGCAGAAATTGGCTCATTGTAAAATATATAAAGAACTTTAGAATCCTTCATGATAATATTGCAGATGAGATGATTATGTTCATTAGTGTATCAAATATACATATGGACAATTATATTTTAAAGTATTAAGATGTTGCCAGATAGTTCACAATTAAAGGTTTAACAACCGGTAGGGTCCCCCAACTTTTAAGCAGAAAGGAGAACAACTTGGATTAATTTATGAGCAAACCTCATTCCCCATGTTGTCACACACAATTATTTAATTATGAATATCATTGGTATGGTTTGTAGCAAAGGTGGCAGAAAAATCATATGTTTGGTTGTTTTATGGGATATGAATTTCCCTAGTTATTTAAAAAAACTTCACGTGGGTGCAGGGTAGCATTTGTTCCAAGTGTAGAGTCATTTGATTGAGGGTTTATCCAGTTACAGAACCCACCAAAATGGGTTTCTTTTGCTGCCTTGTACAGTTAAACTGAGATGTACTAATGACTGGATGACTCCTCATTGAGTTTCACTGTGAACTCACCCTTGATAGTTTTGAACTCACCCTCCAATTAACATAACTAAGGATAAGTTAGTCACAAGCTTCCACCTAAGGCAAAAGTTTTCGACTGAGTCGGCCTGGAGGTTGGCTACAATTAGTTACTCATGTGGCAGCTTTATTATGGGGAGAATTTAATCAAAGTATTTGGAGAAAAATGGCTGTTTCCTGGGTGGGGTATCATTGGGCAGAGGAGTGGGGGGGGGAAAGGGCTGGGGCTGCAGCGAGGGGAAGGGGTAAATGGGGCTGGATGATATGGGGAGGTCAGAGAGGTTGGAGACTCAACTGAGGGAGGCATGGTACCCATCCAGGTCTGCCATTGGACCCCAACTCCTTGCATTCCCAGCTCTGTCAGTCCACCCCAGCCCCCCTTGCATGTCACACCTCTTCCAGTGTGCCTCAATCTTTCCAGTGTACTCCACCCCCTACATTCCCAGCTATGCCAGTGTATCCCAATCCCCCTGTACCCCACCTAAAGCTTTGGGGGGAGTAGACATGTGAATGCTTTCTGGGATGGGAGGGATAATTGGGGATGGAGGAATAGGGGTTTGGGGCTGCAGCAAGAGGAGGGAGGAAATGGGGATGGGGCAAGGGAGAGGAAGGAGATTGAGGGCTTGGAATTAGGATGGGTGGAATAGTGAGAAGGGAGTTGTGGGAGTGAGTGCCAGGGAGAAGAGGGGCAAGGGCACCTGTCAGTCCCACATTTTCCCCTCCTATGTGTTTTTCACCCCCCACACACACACACACACCCAAAATGAGAGGTAAGAGCCCACTTCCCTTCCCTCTTCATATGATGTGGGATACAGGGGGCCTTGCCTCTGAGGGAATGTCTGAAGTCCTCTCTCTGCCACCTGGGGGACCACCTGTCATGTGGGCTGGGTTCGGGGAGGGCTTGCCTTTTGTGAGGGTCTGAGGCCTCTGCCCATGTAAGTCAGGATCTGGGGAAGTCCTACCCCTTTGGTTAGGGAGCTGAGAATGGGCATATTTCATGCATATCATCACTGCGGTTTCTAGTCCAAATTTTTGTATACCTATGCAAAAAAGATTTAATAATGCATGCTGCTTGCGACAGGATGTTTCTATTATAATATAACATCTTTTTTTTTATTTTATGAGGAAGTTTACTGTAAACACAGCAGAATAGTCAGCAGCTGATCTAACCAAAATTTTTGTTATATGGGATGGGGAGGAGCCGGAGACAGAGGACTTAGTGTTTGTGTATGTTTGGGGGGGAGGGGAAAGATGGGGGACAGGGAGAGAGGTTGCTGTGAGGAAGGGTAATAGGCAAGTTTTAGATTGATTGTTTGAGAAAATCTGTGTTTTACTAGCAGGGCCGGCTCCAGGGTTTTTGCTGCCCCAAGCGGCAGGGGGAAAATAAAAAGCCACAATCAGCAGCACTTCAGTGGCAGCGACCCGCCGCCGAATTGCCACCGAAGAGCCGGACGTGCCGCCCCTTCCCCTTGGCCGCCCCAAGCACCTGCTTGCTGCACTGGTGCCTGGAGCTGGCCCTATTTACTAGCCCTTAGGGGGATTGGTGGCAGGAAGTGGCTACTTCCTGATTTTGGAGCAGATTCATGTGGTGTTTCCAAAAACACACAGTGTGAAGGTTTGGAACCTGTAGCACAGGAACTGATGAGGGAAAAGAAATGCATGCTGCTGGGATTGTCAACATTTGGATTCTGGGCAATTTCTGGCTCACAAAGTTGCAAAAGTTGGCAGAAGAGCAAGGAGTAACCATGGAATGGGGATTGCTGACTACAGGCTGATTTGGCTTAGTATGCAAACTGTAAAACGTTATATGTAAATTGTCAGACTAATAACGCCTACCAACAGCATATCTTTTCCTGTTCAAAAAACTAGGAAATCCAATGTCGAAAAGCTATGTTAATGTAAAGTTACGGTTGATAGGCAGTATGTTGTCCCCTTGCAGAAAACTGAGTTGAGCAAATCTCAAACTTTTGAAAACCAGGAAATGCAGAGTTCAGGTTTCCCAGCAGCCTTAACTCTGTCCTTGTTCAGCTATGCCCCATTAACACACACACCTTCACTCTGCCGACCCCATAGTTCACCTCCTTTTACAACTCATTCACTCTCACTGACAGAATTCCATCTACCACTATTAAAGGACAAAAAAGAAATAAAAAGGTTAGTCATGCCACCTTTCCTTTGTTCTCTTGGAGATGGCAATAGCTGATTGGTAACTTGTATACACATTCCAGGCCAAGTCACTTTATTAGGCGTACCTACAGTAAATGGCGCAGGCAGTAGTTGGCCCTACCTGGTAAAAGTATTTGTGAGAACATGTGTGGATTACTTTGAGATGTGTGACAGAATTGTGGTATGTTTTGCACCCTCGGTCTGAGAACAAAGAGAAGACTTGCGTGTGTGTCTGTATGATCTACTATGCATCATTTCAGTGTAGAATTGTGCACATTATATAATTAGTAGGGCGCAGGTGTTTTATTAGGATGGGTATTGTCAGAAGCAAGCTAGGATATGAGAGCAGTCTATGCATTAATCATCTGCTTGTACTCCAAGTAAAGTGAGTCAGGTAGGTGTCAGATGTTGATGAACTGAATGGCCATAGTTAATTCTGCTTGGTAGAGGTGTGTTTAGGAGAATTGTGGATTAGTTTGAAGTGTGTGGCAGAGCTCTGATTGTGATATGAGATAAATGTTTTCCACATTCTAATGTGTGTGAGGAAAGGGAAGACATGCATGTGCACTTTCAGAATGCAGTATGCATCATTTCTATGGAGAATTGTGTACGTTATGTCAGGGGTTCTATTAGAATGGATATTGTCTGCAGTGCCGGGGAATATGACAGGATTCTAATGCATTAATGGTAGTTAAGTGAAGGTGTAAGTTTAGATGGTATCTTGTGAGTAAGTGCAAGGGAGTGGTAAGAGGTAGTGAAGTGCCTCTTAAATTATACTCACATTTTTCTGAGGACATGGCTAAGTATGAATGAATGCCTTTTTGTCCTTTAATAGTGTTACATGGAATCCTGTGAGCAAGATTGAAAGGGCAACCTTAACTTTGAATTGCCTGGTTGTCAGAAGTTTGAGTTTTGCTCAGCTCATTTGCAGATGATAGAAAACTATTAAAGATAGTTAAGTCCCAGACTCTGAAGAGCTACAAAAGGCTCTCTCAAAACTGGGTTACTGGGCAACAAAATGGCAGATGAAATTCAATATTGATAACTGCAAAGTAATGCACATTGGAAAACATAATCCAAAATATACATATAAAATGATAAGGTCTAAATTAGCTGTACCACTCAAGAAAGAGATCTTGGAATCATTGTGGATAGTTCTCTGAAAACATCCACTCAATGTGCAGCAGCAGTCAAAAAAAGTGAACAGAATGATGGGAATCATTAAGACAGGGATAGATAATAAGACAGAAAATATCATATTCCCTCTACATAAATCCATGGTACGCCCACATCTTGAATTCTGCATGCAAATGTGGTCACCCCATCTCAAAAAAGATATATTGGAATTGGAAAAGGTTCAGAAAAGGGCAACAGAAATTATTAGGGGTATGGAACAATTGCAATATGAGGAGAGATTAATAAGGCTGGGACTTTTCAGCTTGGAAAAGAGATGACTAAGGGGGGATGTGATAGAGGTCTATAAAATCATGACTGGTTTGGAGAAAGTAAATAAAGAAGTGTTATTTATTCCTTCTCATAACACACGAACTAGGGGTCTCCAAATGAAATTAATAGGCAGCAGATTTAAAACAAACAAAAGGAAGTATTTTTTCACACAATGCACAGTGAACCTGCCTCTGCCATGCCAGAGGATGTTGTGAAGACTATAACAGCGTTCAAAAAAGAACTAGATAAGTTCATGGAGGATAGGTCCATCAATGGCTATTAGTCAGGATGGTGTCCCTAGCCTCTGTTTGCCAGAAGCTAGGAATAGGCGATAGGGGATGGATCACTTGATTACCTGTTCTGTTCATTCCCTCTGTGGCACCTGGCATTGGCCACTGTCGGAAGACAGGATATTGGGCAAGATGGACCTTTGGTCTGAACCGGTATGGCTGTTATTATGTTATGTTCCTCATTCTTCAAGAGGATGACAAAATCCACACCCCTGAGCAATGCAACTAAAAAAACAATCTAACTCCTGGGGTAGGCAGCGCAAGGTTGATGGGAAAATTCTCTTGGTGACCTAACTACCACCTCTTGGGGAGATGGAGTACCTTTGCTGACGGGAGAAGCTACAGTGGCACAACTGCAAAGGAGCAGCTGCTTTGTTACAATGTTTTAAGTGCAGACAAACCCAGGGTCAGGTTTGCAAAAATATACTCTAGTTTGCTTGATACTGAAATGCCTTCTCTTATACTCAGCAGGATGCACAAGGTTGTTATGGTTCAGCACAAGCACCAGCAGAGGCTACAATGGGCTCAAATAGAGTTACATGCCAATAATTGTCCTCCACAGTAAGCACTGTGGGACACTTGCTCCCTTAACTTGCAGGGCATGGGTAAACAATGTTCATAAGAGGAGACTTGGGTTTAAGAGCAAATCCTCTTCATGCTAGCAAGATGATTAGCTACGAGCTTTCATCTTAGGGGTGATTCAGGCAGGTGCACAGCAGCACTGTAATTAATACAAGTTTGGATGCCTTTGCACTTGCTGTCCTTCTCATCACTTTGTACTTTCTGCTTGAATGTGCTACATTCCTGTCACCCGTTTGGCTGGTGCAGAGTGTTGTGTCAAACCCAGCTGTCTGACCTGGGTCTGCTTGTGTTGGCAGCAGGAGGAAATATAGGTATAGCTGTTGACATTGAGCTTGGAGGAAGATGCCAGGCTGAGCAGGCATAGTGGAAGGAGTGCTAATGCTGGGAAGATTAAGACTCTGAGAGGGGGAAGGTATTATGGGTGGGGTGGGGCAGTGTGAAGTGGACAAGCCAGTAATGAAGTGGTCAGTTCACATCCCATCAAATTGCCTGACAACACCCTTAGAGCAGTTAATTACACACCCTTTATAGTGTACATACCGTACTGGACAGGTGATTGGGGACATTTCTTCTAATGTGAGGCAAATAGGCAGCCAGCATACCAAGGATTTAGTAAGCCTTTCCTTGCCACAAGGACTACATTGTACACACAATTCCCTTATTTACTTATCATTAATCTTACATCTTGGTATAGTGTGCCCATGTTGTACTGAAGTGAGAATTGTGATAGTTTGTCACTTAATTCAGCTTGTAGCTATAAAGTAAATTGCAAGGGACTCAAAAAAGAAGTAAGAGCAACATTTTACAGTGGTTCCTCACCAGTCTTGCTACTGGATGACTGATAATTCATTGTTTTAATTTGTCAACATAGGGAACAACCCTTTTCTGCCTAATGGATGAAATAAAGGACTTACTACATTTTTATTTTTCATGTCTAATTTCTATTATTTCATTAAGAAAGCTGTTAGTTGAACAGAAAAGCATTTTTGCAAGTCCTGAGCCCAGGTCTGGGCTCTTGTCATCATTCAGCTGGCATAATAAACAGATAAAACAGTGCAGTGAACTGGGGGGGAGGGATAGCTCAGTGGTTTGAGCATTGGCCTGCTAAACCCAGGGTTGTGAGTTCAATCCTTGAGGGGGCCATTTAGGGATCAGGGGCAAAATCAGTACTTGGTCCTGCTAGTGAAGGCAGGGGGCTGGACTCGATGACCTTTCAAGGTCCCTTCCAGTTCTAGGAGATGGGATATCTCCATTAATTAATTTAATTTATTTATTTATTTGTCATTTTTGCAGCTTTAACTAGCCTTCCTCCACCATACATGTCATATTACATCAAACCACCTTGGATAGCTGGTAGCAAGCCAAGTGTATCACAGGTTTGAAGGCAAGCAGTGGTCCCTAGGAGATGCCTATTGAAACACTTAGAGCTCACCAAATAGAAAAATAGATCTTTATAAAGGATGGCAGGAAGGTTGCAAGGAAGCATGGGAAATTCATTGAGTATAGTGAAATATATACAGTGTCATTCTCATCACATATGAGAGATCAAGACAGTAGATCTGTGTCAGTAACCAATGTCTGCTGCTTTGGAGTGCAATGAAGTTTTGACCAAAGTTTTGAAAGTCTATCTGTAGTAGGGTGTTCTGGACCCCTTTCAGTTTTCTTGCAGAGATATCTCTTTTCCAGCTGCTTAGCATCACCATTCCCATAGATCCATATTTAGATTTATTTTTCCTATGAAGGTGAAGTGGAAGCACTTTCCAATTCCCAGTTCGGTCTGCTAAGCCCAAGGTTCCTGTCTACGGTGCTTCCCAACTTGCAGAATTATTCCTCTTGCTCCCATTTGCTCTAAAAACTGCCCCCTACATGCAGTTCTTCCATAAGCGAAATCCCAATTTCATTTAAGACTAAATAGTCTCTTTGGCTGCACCGTCTGAAGGAATAGCTGAGGCCCTGTCCCATTTGAACTCCCTCATTGACCATCTATACACAGCTTCCCCACTGAAGCAGGTTGTCTGTGTGTATGACATCTGAGCAGAGGTGAAAATAAGCCGGTATGGTCCGATACAGTGTACTGACAAGAGCTGGTATGCCATGCCAGACTGGACTAGCTTCTCCGGCAGTGATTTAAAGAGCCCAGGGCTCCAGCCGCTGCGGGGAGCCCCGGGCCCTTTAAATCACCACCGGAGCTCCAGCCACCGGGCTTGGGTGGAGATTTAAAGGGCCCGGAGCTCCAGCTGCTACAGGGAGCCCCAGGCCCTTTAAAGCGTCACCCGAGCCCCACTGCCAGGGCTCCGGCTGCTGCGGGGAGCCCCAAGCCCTTTAAATCACTGCTGGAGCCCAGCTACCGGAGGACCCGGGGCCTCCAGCAGCCAGGCTCAGGTGAGGATTTAAAGGGTTGGTGCTCCTGCCACTGCGGGGAGCCCCCGGCCCTTTAAATCCCCGCCCGAGCCCTACTGCCCCAGGGTAGTGGCTGCAGGGCTCCCGCTGTGATTTAAAGAGCCTGGAGTGCCACGGTAGCCGGAGCCCCGGGCCCTTTAATTCACCCCTGAGCCCTTGGGCTCCCAGCCACCTCTGCAGCTGGTAGCTCTGGGGTGATTTAAAGGCCCTGGGGCTCCCAGCCACAGCCAGAGCCCCAGGGCCTTTCAATCTTGAAAGGCCCTGCCTCCTCTGGTTGAGACCACGCCTCTTCCGGTTGAGCCCACACCCCCACTCAGGACTCCGGCGTACCAGTAAGCCTTTAAGTTACATTCACCCCTGCATCTATGTGATGGTAGTCTCTTTCTAGGGTCTTTCATGTTCTTCCCTGGTCAGGCCCCTTTGAACAGATCTTTGGGAGTACTCCAGCTGCTGCTCTCCTGACAATTCTGGTCCCATCACTTGTAATAGAATATGGTATTTTATCAACTTACTTTCACAATCTTGGCCCCTGACTCCAATCCTCCAGGGACTCCCCATCAGTTTTCTGCTTACTCTTCTTCCTTGGTGTTGATCCACCCAAGACCCATGACCTCTCTAAGTTGCCCCATATCCCTGTTTTGGACTTTCAAGCCACTCCCCTATTCCCAAATCAGTTCTCTGACTGCACAATCCACCTCCACAACCCACAGTTTCTTACATATGGCTGTACTGAGCAACTCCTTCCCAGTGATCAGAGGGGTAGCCGTGTTAGTTCAATTTGCAAATGAACTGAAGCTCAGCAGTTTCTCTTTGGAGTCTGGTCCTGAAGTTTTTTTGCTGTAAGATGGCTACCTTTACATCTGCTATTGTGTGGCCAGGGAGGTTGAAGTGTTCTCCTACAGGTTTTTGTATATTGCCATTCCTGATATCTGACTTGTGTCCATTTATCCTCTTGCGTAGTGACTGTCCAGTTTGGCCAATGTACATAGCAGAGGGGCATTGCTGGCACAAGATGGCATATATAACATTGGTGGACGTGCAGGTGAATGAGCCGGTGATGTTGTAGCTGATCTGGTTAGGTCCTGTGATGGTGTTGCTGGTGTAGATATGTGGGCAGAGTTGGCATCGAAGTTTGTTGCATGGATTGGTTCCTGAGTTAGAGTTGCATTGGCCAAACTGGACAAGAGAAACTGCTGAGCTTCAGTTCATTTGCAAATTTGACACCATCATATCAGGATTAAACAAAGACTGTGAATGGCTATCCAACTACAGAAGCAGTTTCTCCTCCCTTGGTATTCACACCTCAACTGCTAGCAGAGCACCTCACCCTTCCTGATTGAACTAACCTCGTTATCTCCATACTGATTTATACCTGCCTCTGGAGATTTCCATTGCTTGCATCTGAAGAAGTGAGGTTCTTACCCACGAAAGCTTATGCTCCCAATACTTCTGTTAGTGTTAAAGGTGCCACAGGACCCTCTGATGCTCCTTCCCAGTGCTCCCTCAGGATTTTAAATCTTCATATTTGCACACTAATTTGGGATGAGAAGTTGGAAGAAGTTATTACCAGTCCTGATCAAATTCTAAAGCAGAGTTGAAATTTCCACCTAGGAAATTACCCTTTATAGGCATTTCAGGAACTATCCTTTTCATCCAGTCTGCAGTGACTAAGATGATGGTGGGCTCAGTCAGCCCCAAGCTTAGCTATGACCTACAGAGTTATGTGGTGGAGGGGACGGTGTTTATTCCATTCTTCCAGGAAGTTCATGAGACTAGTGACATCAGGGCCGGCTTTAGTAAGTCCAGGGCCCGATTCGAATACCCGGCAGCGGTCCGGGTCTCTGGCAGCACATTGGCAGCAGGTCCTTCACTCACTTTGGATCTTCGGCGGCACTAAAGGGCCCGCTGCCGAAATGCCACCGAAGACCCGGAGCAAGTGAAGGACCCGCCGCCGATGTGCCGCTAAAGACCCGGACTGCCGCCGGGTGAGTAAAAAAATTAAAAAGTCGCCTAAGTTAGGCGCTCTTCTTTAGGGCGCGGGGCCCGATTCGGGGGAATCGGCCTAAAGCTGGCCCTGGGTGACATGAAGCATTGGGAGGGGGACGGGAATGAGAAGAGATGTAAGAGAGTGGCAAGATCAGGTTGTGAGAATACCCTCCATATCCCAAGGGCTCTCCTCTAATACTTCATCTGGTAAGCAAATTTCTTCTATGTCCAAATATCATAGGCTCTGTTTGTTATGTTAAAATTGTATCATGCATAACTCTGTGTGTGTGTGTGTGTGTGTGTGTGTAATGTAGATATGAACACACATTAATTTTCTATGGTCATTGGACCATACAAGTTATAGGACTAAGAAAAAGCAAAGACATTTTATAGTTCAGTTGGTATATATTTGCAGTTTTCCAATTCATGTATCTTCAGGATTTTACAGTTGAAATTGTCTGAGGAATAAAGTGGAGGAAGAAGAATGTGTCTTACCACAAATAAAGTAAAATAGCAACAGTTTCGTGTTTGCAACAGTGTTATATATTTAAAGGCACTGCCTTAAATTTTTATAAAAATGTAGGACATGGCTATTATGTGAACTCTGGAGTCTGTTCTATTCTAATGCTGTTATGTACCTTTTAGTTTGGAAGCAGTACTGGTTCTTGAGTGAGGATAGGCAAGAATGGCTTTCTGTGAGAATTTTTTAGATTTTGAAATATTTTCCTATCTTGAATCAAGACAAAAAGTCAAAACCTTAAAAAAAAATGAAAAATTGTGCATCAATAAACTAAAAAAAACAAGACCAGTTCAGGGCAGTTATTGAAATATTTTCTTTTAATTGTGACCTTTTTTAAAAAACATTTTTAGTGTAAATTCAATTTTGAAACAAAGTCTTTTGAAGCCAAAAAAACAAAACTTGGAAATGTCAAAATAGGACATTTTGTCAATTTTGAAACTTCTTTCAATATTTTCTTAAGTTGGGAAATTCATTGAAACTGACCCTTTCCGGCAAACAGTTTTGACTTTGATGAATTGGAAATTTTGGGCAAAAAAATGTTTTGTCAAAAAATTCCCAACTTTCTCTAGTCTTGAGAGCTAGAGCAAAATATTATGTGGAGAATTATTTCCTCTTCATTCTCTTTATTTTAAAATAAAATCTATAAATGTACCTACTATTTTGTCCTTGTTTTAGTGGAATTTTAAGTGGTAAAACAATTGTCTGAAGTGTCTCAGACGCGGATGCCAGCAGCACACTATTATTTATTTCCTTTCTGGTTTATACTTTATATGCTGAATTTCTGGAGTAAATTTTTATTGTGTGGATATAAGCCCTTGAGAAACCAAAGCTTATAATAAACTAAAATATGGACTGAGTCTGAACCATATCAGCACAAATAGCAGTGCTTGAAAAGCAGAAAAGTAGAATCCAGGGCCTTTAAACCAAAAGCAAATTATAGCCTATCAATTTCTCTATAGGGCAACCTCAAGGCCTTTGAATTGGATAATAAATTCCCAGAAATGGTCTGTTTGTAATTAAAATTAAGCATCTCAGGATAATTTCATTATACTTTTAAAGTCAAGTATGTGTTAATAAGAGTTCTGTGCTCATTGTTATTACTTTCTTTAAAACCATTTTCACTTAAAATGAATTACTTTCTTTAAAAACATTTTCAGGGTCCGAGGATTAATTGCCCCATACTTGGAAATCAGAAATGCTATATATTTTTTTTCTGCTTCAGTAGAGTAAGCCTGCTAGCTTCAAAGCAATTAGTTGAAAAAGTGCTAGGTAATAAATGAGTTGTTTATGACTTACTGTACATATCTATTTCCAGTGAATTGAAAATGAGTTGAATAATGTGTCCTGAGTAGAGCTTTTTATGTGTATATTTATCACAGATCTGACTGCAATGCAGCACAGTTGCTAATTCATTGGAGCATCCTTGATTTTAATGCCTTAAAAGTGGAATACAACACTCATTGTATTGCAATTGACAAAGGGATAGACTGTATGTATGTAAGTAAAAAATGCTGGTATGCTGCTAAACAAAGCCTAAGAAACTAAACTGGGAGGAGTGGTAGATACGCTGGAGGGTAGGGATATGATACAGAGGGATCTAGACAAATTAGAGGATTGGGCCAAAAGAAACCTGATGAGGTTCAACAAGGACAAGTGCAGAGTCCTGCACTTAGGACAGAAGAATCCCATGAACTACTACAGACTAGGGACCGAGTGGCTAGGCAGCAGTTCTGCAGAAAAGGACCAGGGGATTACAGTGGACAAGAAGCTGGATATGAGTCAGCAGTGTGCCCTTGTTGCCAAGAAGGCTAACGGCATTTGGGGCTGTATTAGTAGGAGCATTGCCAGCAGATCGAGGGAAGTGATTATTCTCCTCTATTTGGCACTGGTGAGGCCACACCTGGAATATTGCATTCAGTTTTGGTTCCCCCACTACAGAAGGGATGTGGACAAATTGGAGAGAGTCCAGTGGAGGGCATTGGAAATGATTAGGGGACTGGGGCATATGACTTACAAGGAGAGGCTGAGGGAACTGGGATTGTTTAGTCTGCAGAAGAGAAGAGTGAGGGGGGATTTGATAGCAGCCTTCAATTACCTGAAAGGGGGTTCCAAAGAGGATGGATCTAGACTGTTCTCAGTGGTAGCAGGTGACAGAACAAGGAGTAATGGTCTCAAGTTGCAGTGGGGGAGGTTTAGGTTGGATATTAGGAAAAACTTTTCACTAGGAGGGTGATGAAGCACTGGAATGGGTTACCTAGGGAGGTGGTGGAATCGCCTTCCTTAGAGGTTTTTAAGGTCAGGCTTGACGAAGCCCTGTCTGGGATGATTTAGTTGGGGATTGGTCCTCCTTTGAGCAGGTGGTTGGACTAGATGACCTCTTGAGGTCCCTTCCAACGCTGATATTCTATGATTCAATGATTCTCTTATAAAAGAGGTATCATGTCAATCAAAATGTACTGTATATGTATAGTATTTTTATACATACAACTTGCACTGAAAATATTCATGTTCATGGAAGTTGCAAGACAGTTGTCACAGAAAAGTGAAGTATGAGGAGCAACGCTAATAATGTTAGCAAGTTCCTGAAAAACATGTCTCCACTATGATGTGGCGGTGGGGGGACGGAAAGAGGGGAGAGCGAGAGCAATTCAGTTTCTGTTATTCATTACTATTAGTATTATTATTATATTACAATAACATATTACAATATATTACATATAACATATATTACAATAAAAAAAGGACCCTTTCTAGTAGCCACTGTACAAATATATATAAAAACATGGTCCCGGTCCCAAAGAGCTTACCGTCTAAAACAGCCATGGCCAAATCGTGTCTCATGAATCACATGCAACTCTTTAAGGGGTCAACTGCGGCTTGCAGAGCTCAGGGCTTCACCCCACCGTGGGGTGAGCTACCGCTCATGGCTTGAGCCCCACGGGGAGGGCACCAAGACTTGGGGCTTCACCCCACAGCAGGGCAAGCCAGTGCTCGTGGTTTCAGCCCCATAGCGGGACATCAAGGCCTGGAGCTTCACTCCAGGCGGCGCGCTAAGACCCGTGGCTTCACCCCTGCTGGAAGGCAAGTTGTAGCTTGGGGTTTCAGCCCCGCAAGGGTGAGGTGGTGCTCTTGGCTTCATCCCCGCGGGAAGAAGGGTGCTACTACTGAGGACTTCAGTGGCATATGATCATTATAACAAGAAATTGCATCACTGTAGTGCTGTGGAGCCCTCGTGTACTGTGATCTCCTTGCATTCTGCACAGTACAGGCTGTAAAAAGAACAGGAGTATTTGTGGCACCTTAGAGACTAACAAATTTATTAGAGCATAAGCTTTCGTGGACTACAGCCCACTTCTTCGGATGCATAGTCCACGAAAGCTTATGCTCTAATAAATTTGTTAGTCTCTAAGATGCCACAAGTACTCCTGTTCTTTTTGCGGATACAGACTAACATGGCTGCTACTCTGAAACCAGTACAGGCTGTTTGCTGTTAAGTCACAGTTGAATAGTTTAAGATTTGAATGTTAACCCTATATTAATTTCATGGATGACAATGAGCTCTTCAAACGGTAAGAAATGCAAGTATGAAGATGAAAACTGAAATTTTCAGCCAGAAAGGGAGGAAGATTTTGCATTCACTAGTAAAAGTGGCAAACCCCTGTGCCTTAACTGCTATGGATCGCTCTCTCACTACAAAGTGAGCAGCTTGAAATGTCACTATGAAAGGAAGCACTTTGAAGAGAGGAAGGTGATCAGGAACAGTCAACATGGATTCACCAGGGGCAAGTCATGTTTGACCAACCTGATTGCCTTCTATGCATCCGAAGAAGTGAGGTTTTTACTCACGAAAGCTTATGCCCAAATAAATCTGTTAGTCTTTAAGGTGCCACCAGACTCTTTGTTGTTTATGATGAGATGACTGGCTCTGTGGATATGGGGAAAGCAGTGGATGTGATATATCTTGACTTTAGCAAAGCTTTTGATACGCTCTCCCACATTATTCTTGCCAACAAGTTAAAAAAGTATGGATTGCATGAATGGACTATAAAGTGGATAGAAAGCAGGCTAGCTTGTTGGGCTCAATGGGTAGTGATCAACAGCTCGATGTCTAGTTGGCAGCTGGTATCAAGCAGAGTGCCCCAGGGTTCGGTCCTGGGGCCGGTTTTGTTCAACATCTTTATTAATCATCTGGATGATGGGATTAATTGCACCCTCAGCAAGGTTGCAGATGACACAATGCTGTGGGGAGAGGTAGATATGCTGGAAGGTAGGGATAGGGTCCAGAGTGACCTAGACAAATTGGAGGATTGGGCCAAAAGAAATCTGATGAGGTTCAACAAGGACAAGTGCAGAGTTCTGCACGTAGGAAGAAAGAATCCCATGCACAGCTACAGGCTGGGGACTGACTGGCTAAGCAGCAGTTTTGCAGAAAAGGACCTGGGGATTATAGTAGATGAGAAGCTGGATATGAATCAGCAGTGTGCCCTTGTTGCCAAGAAGTCTAACGGCATTATGGGCTGTATTAGTAGGAGCATTGCCAGCAGATCGAGGGAAGTGATTATTCCCCTCTATTCAGCACTGGTGAGGCCACACCTGGAATACTGTGTCCAGTTTTGGTCCCCCCACTACAGAAGGGATGTGGACAACTTGGAGAGAGTCCAGTTGAGGGCAATGAAAATGATTAGGAGGTTGGGGCATATGATTTACGAGGAGAGGCTGAGGGAACTGGAGTTATTTAGTCTGCAGAAGAGAAGAGTGAGGGGGGATTTGATAGCAGCCTTCAATTACCTGAAGAGGGATTTCCAAAGACGATGGAGCTAGGGTTTTCTCAGTGGCATCAGATGACAGAACAAGGAGTAATGGTCTCAAGTTGCAGTGGGGGAGGTCTAGGTTGGATATTAGGAAACGCTGTTTCACTAGGAGGGTGGTGAAGCACTGGAATGGGTTATCTAGGGAGGTGGTGGAATCTCCATCCTTAGAGGATTTTAAGGCCAGTTTGACAAAGCCTTGGCTGGGATGATTTAGTTGGTGTTGATCCTGCTTTGAGCAGGGGGTTGGACTAGATGACCTCCTGAGGTCTCTTCCAACCTTAATATTCTATGATTCTATGAATCACAATAACTTTTCCTCCAAATACCCTCCTGGATCAGAATTAAGGAAAAACAAGCTAACCACATTAAAATTACACCTCAACAGTCAACAGACACTACTTTCTGCATTCAGAAAGGAAACATCACAACGACTAAAGCTAGTTTTGTTACGGCATGGAATATCGCTCATGCAAAACATCCGTATTGTGATGGAAAATTTAAGAAGAATATTGCAGAAGTGGTTGCAATTTTAGATCCAAGTAATACAAGACTTCAACTAATACAGCAAATTCAATTTGACACCACACTACGGAAAGGCGGATTTCCCAGATCAGTGCTGATGATGCAAGCAAGATGCAAAATAAATTCTCTAGCATTCTTGACCGAGTGGCTAGGCAGCAGTTCTGCAGAAAAGGACCTAGGTGTCACAGTGGACGAGAAGCTGGATATGAGTCAACAGTGTGCCCTTGTTGCCAAGAAGGCTAACGGCATTTGGGGCTGTATACGTAGGAGCATTGCCAGCAGATTGAGGGACGTGATCTTTCCCCTCTATTTGGCATTAGTGAGGTCTCATCTGGAGTACTGTGTCCAGTTTTGGGCTCCACACTACAAGAAGGAAGTGGAAAAATTGGAAAGAGTCCAGCATAGGGCAACAAAAATGATTAGGGGGCTGGAGCACATGACTTATGAGGAGAGGCTGAGGGAACTGCAGTTTATTTAGTCTGCAGAAGAGAAGAATGAGGGGGAATTTGATAGCTGCTTTCAACTACCTGAAAGGGGGTTCCAAAGAGGATGGATCTAGGCTGTTCTCAGTGGTAGCAGGTGACAGAACAAAGAATAATGGTCTCAAGTTGCAGTGGGGGAGGTTTAGGTTAGATATTAGGAAAAACTTTTTCACTAGGAGGGTGGTGAAGCACTGGAATGGGTTACCTAGGGAGGTGGTGGAATCTCCTTCTTTAGAGGTTTTTAAGGTCAGGCTTGACAAAGCCCTGGTTGGGATGATTTAGTTGGGGATTGGTCCTGTTTTGAGCAGGGGGTTGGACTAGATGACCTCCTGAGGTCCCTTAAAACCTAGATATTCTATGATTCTATCACTCAGCTTAGCTGTCAACAAATCCACAGATATTCAAGATAAACGACAACTAGCTGTATTTGTTCCCTGTGTTTTCTGGATGTAATTGTGAAAGGAGAAATGTTGTACTTAGTGGTGCTAAAAGAAACAACCTGCGGTGTTGACATAAAGAATGCACTTGACAAAGCATTGACAAATGCCAATGTACTGCTGGATAAACTTGTCAATGTTGCAATGGATGGAGCACCTGTAAGGGTGGGGGGAAAAGTAGGCCTTAGTGAACTTTTGAATAGCGATTCTAAATTTCCGCAGTTTCTCCCTGTTCATTGCATCATCCATCATGTATAACTCACAGGTAGATGCTTCAAGTATGAAAATGTTATGAAAACAGTCCTGGAAATTGTCAATTTCCTCCGCTTGAATGGGAAGACTCATCGACAATTCAAAAATTTCATTGAAGAGCTGGATCTTGAAGACAAACCTAACAACGTCTCTTTCTACTGTATTGTGAGGTGGTTATCACCAGTAATGTCTTAAATAGGTTTGTGGAACTGTTGAAGCCTATCAATGGTTTCCTTGAAGAAAAGGAAAAGCCCTATCCACAACTGAAAGATGAGAAATGTATGTAGTATCTGATGTTTTTCACTGATATTATGCAGCACCTGCAAACTCCAAACTCGGCACTCCAAGAGAAGGATAAGATTATTTCTGATCTTACTCAGACAGTCTTCATCTTCCAGAACAAGTTAAAGCTTCTGCAAAGAGACATAGTGTCAAGAGACTTCAACCACTTTCACCATCTCAAGAGTAGGATAAACACATTTCCTGAAACCAAAATATAAGATCACAAACTCGAGGCATACAGAGGTAAATAACAAGGACTGCTTGATGACTTTCAGACCAGGTTTGAAGACTTGTAGAACCTGAAATCCTGCTTCACCTTTCCGGTAAACTCATTCATGGCTGATGTGATCAATGGCTCCCAAAACCGTATTCCCAAAACTGTAGTTACAGAAACATCTACTGTAGAAATGGAACTGTTGGAACTCCAGGAAGACCAGGCTCTAAAGATGATAATTTCTGTAAAAAAAAAAAAAAAAAAAAAAAAAAATCATAGTCTACAATTGAGTTCTGGAAGCAAATGCCAGGAATGAAGTATCCTCAACTCGAAAAGACTAGTGTGCGACTCATTTCAATTTTTCCCACAACATATTTCTTTGAATCGTTGCACTCCGTAATGAAGTTTGTAAAATGAAAACATCATGCAGTCCTTACAAATCAATATCTGACCGAGCTCCTCCGTACCACCTTGACAACACATCAACCAGATTTCCAAAGACTTACAACCAGGATGGAAACCCACAAGGCCTCTAGCTCTAGCAGTAATTAGCTGTGATCCAGTAAATAGGATGTTAATATTTTAAAAAAATGCATGTGTAAAGGTTGCTCATGTCTTGTGGCTCTCGAATTTCTGAAGATTATCATATGCATCTCAGAGGATCAGTAAGTTTTGCCACCCTTGGTCTAAAAAGACAAGTGATGCTGACAAAGGATAAAGGGAGAGAGAAACAAAAAAATATATACCTTACATTACGTAGCTATATATATTTATGTGGAATATCTACGTTATAAAGGGTTGTGGCTGTATGGGAAGGTGTTATATGTGAAAGAAAGTCACATATAGAAGTCACCTAACTGATATTAAATGGTAACAGTTTTCATTCACTGCTGACTGAGGTCAGATCGGGTATGTCTACATTGCAATTAAACACCTGCATCTGGCCCGTGCCAGCAGATTGGCTCCAGCATAGGCATGGGAACTATGAGTGCGGGGAGGTGCTGAAGCTCCCAGCCTCATCCCCCACTCCCGGGCCTCTGCTCCCGTGGCCCTGCACCTGGTCCCCTGCTCCCTGAGCTGTACTCCCAGGGCCCCCCTCCTGGTCCCATGGCATGGTCTCTGCTCCTGGCAACGCACGTGGGGTCCCAGCTGCTGGCCCCTGCCCAGGGCTCCACTCCTGGCCCCATTCCTGCCCACAGTTGTGGCTCCAGCCTTAGCCCCCTTACCTCTGTCCGGGTCTCCCCCTCCCGGAGACATGGCCTTGCTCCCAGCCCTAGCTCTGGAGGATAGGGGGAGCAGACAAGAATAAGGGGGACATGAGTTAAAAAGTAAAAACTGCTTTCAGCACCCCAACTATTAAGTGTTCCAGCATCACTGGGCTCCAGGGTTCAAGCTGTTTAATTGCAGTGTAGATATTCGGGCTTAGGCTGCATCCCAAGCTCTGGGACCCTCCCACCTCACAGGGTCCTAGAGCCCGGGCTCCAGCCCAAGCCCAAATGCATACAACACAATTAAACAGCTCCTTAGCCCAAGCATCTTAGCCTGAATCAGTTGGCAAGCACCAGCCACAGGTTTTCAATGGCAGTGTAGACATACCCATTGAAACTAGTGACATAGAGGTGCAAGTTTATATATCTTTGTAAAAATGTGGCAGACTCTAGGCTTCTACAGAGGGACGCACAGCTCTGTTGTTGTGACATCATGTTATTAGACAGTTGACCCTTTTATGGTTGTGAAGTGGAGTTACTGCTGACTCTTGCTAGCAGGTAGAATCAGTTAGCTCCACCAAAGATATAAAAGGGGTTAGAACTTCTCTCATAGGCACAGAAAATTAGTGTCTGGGGCTGAGATGTTCTGGAAGGAAAGCTCCAAGGAAAAATGATGTATTTAGTTTAAACTCTGTGAGGGAATTGGTCAAGAAACTAGCATTTCCCCAACTCTTCATAAAAAATGCTATGAAATTGTTAACTTCCATCTGTCAAAGACAGACGTTGCACTGTCAGTCAATGCTGGAAGAAAGACAAGAGGCCATGCATGTGGTTTAATTAGGCTGCAGTTTTATTCACTTATAATTAGGGTGACCAGACAGTAAATGTGAAAAAACGGGATGGGTGTAGGGGGTAATAGGAGCCTATATAAGAAAAAGACCCCAAAATCAGAACTGTCTCTATAAAATCGGGACATCTGGTCACCCTACTTATAATATCTGGAAGTACCCAGCAACAAATTGTACAGTGCAGGGAGGAGGGAGTCAGCTCCCCTCTGATCCTCAGCTCACTTAAAGGGGGGGCAGGAAAGGGAGGAGGATGGGGTCTGCGCCCCGCTGACAAGAAGTAGGAGCTCTAACCTCCCCTTACTTAGATCAAGTCAGCAAGAGCAAACAGGATGAATCCCTCCTTTTAAAACCAAAGTCGGGAGAGCCAGGACAGGGCTTAGAACAGGACATATGGTCACCCTAGGTAATGCCCCCAGTGTGTCAAAAGGGAACCCAGTTCTATTCCAAGTGCATGGGAGGGTAGTTGGGTGTTCCCATCCCAATCCTGGTAAAGCAGGACTCTCCGTGGCTGCATGGGGTATAAATACCCCTCCCACTCTTCCAGTCAGCAGGAAGGGCAATGCAGTGATTTTGAGTTGGCCCCAACTGTATCTTGCCCTTCCAGTCCATCCCTGTAAGCTTCCCTTCTTCCCTGTGTTGCAAGGGAGCTCTTAAAGGGGCAATGTCTCTTTTCTTCCAGCTAGTCAGACAAAGATCCACTTGCATAAAGATTGCAGTGGGCACATAATAAGATTCTTATTTTGATAACAACCTTGTTCTGCAGCAGTGGGATTTTAAATCATGTCACTGCCATAAGGGGTGAAATTATATGTTCTGGGGGGTTGTTGTTTTTTCCAACCTGCTGGCTAGTGGGTGAGATTACTGGAGATAATTAGCATGATTATTTGTTAATGTTTATCTTTTGGTATAAGAAAACTCCTACTGACTTCAAGGAGACCATGTTTTGGCCTGAAAGGGATAAAATGCTGAGATACTTAGGTATTAGGAGTTTGCTACAATAATTATTAAGTAAAACGTTAGAGCCACATTGTGCCTATCAATATTTAAACAGAACTCTCCACTGAAAATTAATACAGAGTTCTGACTAAAAATTCATGGTACAGCATGGCCTTGAGTAAGGACCTCAAAACTTGACCCTAACTTTACCACTATATCATTGGTTGGTTTGGTGAATCTCCACTGGAAACTTCAACTTCAGATCTACCTTGTAATGAATTAGGTCATGCTCCTGACAAAAGTAAAATAAAACAAAATGAGTTGTGTAGATTCCAGTGAATAGGTCAGAATCACAAGTTACTTATGACTTACTGGGCAAGAAAAGAGCTACTAACAATAAGAGCTTGTATCTCAGTCTGTTCAACATCATTTTCTAATCATTTGTATAGCTGAAGAGAACTATTCAGGCTGTTTACATATTTTCTATCAAAGTTGTAATAAAGGAATAGCCTCAGAAATAACATTACATTTTAATTTCTTTTCCTCCTTTTGGTCTCAAACTTAGATGAATCCTAGGTGACCTAGGTTTAAATCACGTATGTACCCTAAGTTCCCTTTTTTAAATATCTTGGCATGACAGCAGTACATATGTACAGTTCAAAAACCACTGATTATGGAATACTTCTACATTTTATGAAGTCAGATCCCTAGCAGACTAATAAATTAGGATTCTGAGTCAAGGACATACTTTAATCAATAATAGTAGATGAGATATTACATTTATGTGACCATCAGCATGATTACTGTTGATATATAAACTAGCAAAGAAGCCATAATACTTTGTCATTATTAACATGCTGATGTGTTTTCTTAAACGATGCATGATTTGTTTTAAACATATTTGGGATTGCATGTTTCAGTGTGGCTTAAAGTTATTGTTTTATGTTGTACACTTTATTACTGAGCAATTCCTTAAAATATGGGGGCGGGGGGAAAGGATATTTTAAGATGTCTAATCATCAGCCTCCTTATTCCCCACTAGATAAATCTAATAGCAAACTACTTTAGAAATAAAATTCTGAATTTGCCTATTGAGTATATGCGTGATCGCTCATCTTCATTATAGGCAAATGCATTAGTTACTGTATTCTGTAGTGTATTCTGTATGGTATTCTGTGGTCTGTTCATTGAAGTATGAATGACCTGATAATAATTGTCATCTTCCAAAGCATAATTCAAGAAGAAGAGAAATTTCCCCAAATGCACAACATGGGCTGTGAGATGAAGTTGTCATAAAATCACAGGAGCCATATTTAACTCAAGTTGTGAAATGTAGATGTACTAAATAATTAGCAAGACATCAATTAATGATTTTATGGCTTGTTCTCAAGTTAAGTGAGCTCCTTTGCCTTTTCAAACTGTCAGAAAGAGAGGTGATTACATGACCACAACGTTCATTACAAGTTAATGTGAAGTTAGTTTTCCATCAGTGCAATTTTTGCAGATCACGGATTGGCTGCAGATACAATTTTTGTATCTAGAGCACTGCACATCTGCAGATATCTGTGGACCATTTTGCAGATCGGGTGCAGATACATATTCATGACCCGTTCCAGGAAGGGTTTTATTGCAGAGGTTCTGGCTTACCCTAAATTGGCACCAACTTGGCAACAGGCTCTAATTGCATCTCTTTCTATTCAAATATACAAAAACAAAAAGAGGAAACCATACAGAGTAGCTCTAAAATTTCCCTGGAAATTCTCTAACCTAGCTATTAGTCAGCACAACCTGTTTGTCGCTATCCATTCTGAGAGTAACACAAGGCTCTCTTAAGATTTTGAGCCTCAATAGGCTCAAATGCACCTATACAGCTCCTAGCTGATAGTGACTCCCTGAGTTACTTCTGAATCCTGGCTGACAATTAATCTTCGAGGGTATGTCTACACTGCAATTAGACCTGCAAGTTGGGCGTCTACCCAAAAGTCTACACTGCAATTAAAGACTGCCTTAGTCCAAGCCCCAGGAACCTGAGATGGCATGGGCCAGCCACGGATGTGTGATTGTGGTGTTGGCATAACCTCAAGGTGCTTAGACATTTGTGTGGCTTCACCTGGGAACATTCCCTGGGAAGAGTATGGAACAGCTACAAGGGATACCAATAGACCCTGTTACTATGCCACGTAATATTACAGGATATTGTCCAATACCGTACAGCAGTGTAAATGAGCAATGAACAGATACCATGGCAACATAAACAGGAAAAGAGAAAAATATATAAAGATACATCTGTATAAAACAAACAAACAAACAAACAAAAAACCCTGTACCTAAATTATGGATAGGCATCTGGTCAAAGTACAATAGGCCATTATGTTAAAACGTGTCATTAACTAATTACACCAATTTTCTTACAGTTTCACTGAATTTCAGATTGCTTAAGTTCAAGTCCAGATGAGAGATGTCTTAGAAATACATAAATTGTGTAAATCAAAATAGAAATATTGAACCTAAAGTTCTCAGTTTGCAGTTTCCAATGGCTTATCTCTCGAGATAGGTAGAAACTTCAGATTTAGGCCCTGCTTCAGAACCTATGCCTTGTTTTGGCAATCTGATATCTCACCAGTTACTGCTCTGTCTTTCAATTTTACTTTTAGGGGAAGATTATTGAAAATACTGTGTAGGTGCAACTTTGGTATCAGCTCTAATCCTGACCTTGGAAGTTTGGTCCCTTCCACTTTTTAAAAGGGTTTAAGACACCTGGCTGCTCTTAAAGAATTTGTCATTGATGGACAAAAATACATGTTTTCACCTGCATCTGCTACAGTTACCTATGATTTTTGTGATCCCCCACAACATGCTGTAGATGGGGCTGCCCTTGAAGACTTATTAGACCTGCAGAAAACAGCAGTCCACCTACTTCATGGTGTTATCCTTATGTAATTGGGCCCAGGTTTGTAAATGTATTTAGGCATTGTTCTGCTCAGTGTTGCAAGACCTAAGTGACTTAGGAGCCTAAATATCATTTTTCAAAAGTGACTTAGAAGCCCAAGTCCCACTGACTTTCAAGTTACTCAAGCGCTCCAATCATTTCACTGGCTTCCTATTTGTTCATTTCTGGGTGTAGTTTAGATATCAACACTGATGTACAAAAATGTGTGTGGCTTGGGTCTTGACTATTTTAGGAGAACATCTGTCTGACAGACCAGTATTTACCACCATTGCAGTAGACGTCAGCTGGGGCACTCAGATTAATAGCCTCTATCTTTAAATACATAGTGCCTCGTACCAGATAATTTTTGGTAGAGACCCTTCATTCACATTCATTTTCCCTTTTGTTGTCTTAAAGCCTGGGGCCAGACCTTCTCCTGGTATAAATCAGTGACTCTCCATTGACTTCAGCGGATCTACAGTGATTTACACCAGCTGAAGCTCTAGCCTGGAGCTTGTTCACCAAAAGGTCATGGTGCAAAGCCTTTGTCTTTACTCATGCTTAATTAACTGCTTTTATTGATTTGTTATTATATAGTCTACCTTTATAGGGTTATGTATACACAGTATATTTTATTGTTAAACAGATAATTTTTAAATGCCTTGAAAGTTACATAGATAGACTAGCATGTATTATTGCATACAAGCAAAAAATTACTGGGTTTCCTGAATTTGAACAAAGCCAAAAGGACAACTTAGTCCAAATGAGTTAACTGTTGCTTTTTTTTTTCCTTTGCCTTTTTTCTTTTTAATTGCATCAGTTTTTCATTAATCCTTCTCTTGCAAACAGTCTGTAACAGCACCTTATTGTTCTGGAGATAACACTCATAACAGTTTGGCAGCCTTTTCTATGAATGTGCCCTAAAGGAACTTTGCTTAACGAAATGTCACTGAATATTTTAATACTGATTTCTCTCTGTAAATCACACTGGTTAAAACTGCTAGGCAGTTTGTGGTTTTTAACCTGTACGATAAAACAAGCTTGATAACATGCTCCAAAGAAATGGGAAGTCCACACACTGGTAATAAATAAGAAACTGTGTTCTCTTTGATTCACTAAGGATCTGTTAATGCCACCATCATTTAATTATATGCATCTGTGCAAGATCAGGTTAGAAGTCAGCAGCAAATCGAACTAGTCTGGGTATTATTGTGAACCTGAATTAATTTTACAATCTGCCCCATCTGCCTTTTGAATGTGTTGCCTTGAATACGGGATGATAGTCTTATTGTTGAGAAGTTCAAAGTCACATTAAACACTTCTTAAATTGTAAGAACTGAGAGTTTGTCTAGATTGTCAGATCAGCTAGTTTTCCTCTAATTTGTCTGACAGGAGCAGATAATTGTAGTCTATTGTCAGCTATGATGAGGCTCCTTAGAATCATCTGACCAGTCTGTGGTTCAGTACTATTTGTTTCTGTTACTGCTTATACATATTCTCCATGCTTTCTGAAGAGCTGTTCACTACAGACAGGGGTGCTGTCTAGAACAAGGGACTATTGTGGGCTATTTTCCTGGGTCTGCCACTAGTGAACTGTTTTACTTGGAGCAAGCTATGAAACTCTGTGACCATCAGCGTACCAATCAGTAAAATGGATCTAATAGTGCTTACCTTATAAAGGTAGTCCTAATTCATGTTTGCAAGGTGTTTTCAAATCCTCAGATGAAAGGTGATTTAGAAGTTAAAAGCATTATCTTTTATTATCCTTTTAAATTTGCTCTCATATATATTGTATCATAGACTTTAAGGGGCTAATCTACCACTGCCTGGCTTCTTCTACAGTCAGTTACACCTGTGCAACAAGGATGTGAAATGTTACCACAAAATGGTAGAATTTTACACCCATTTGTACTTGCTTTGCACGGGTGTAAACTATTACGCAAGGTACCCCAGATCACTCTTTTAGATTTATTGGAAACTCGAGTCCACAGATTAATGGTGCGTTGCAAACATGGTGGAGGAAGCAGTATCAGGTAAGGGCATAAGAAGAAAGAATGAGTTGTGAAGTGTGGGATCTACCACTGATAATATTCTGGAGTTCACAGCTTTGTAGTGTTTAAGACAGAAAGGACCATTAGATAACCTAGTCTGACTTCCCGTATATTACAGGCCCTTAAGTTTCACCCTATATTATGCCCAATATCTTGTGTTTGGCTAAAGTAGATCTTCCAGAAAGGAATCCAGTCTTGATTGGAAGACATCAAGAGATGGAGAATCCAGCATTTCCCTCAATAGTTTGTTCCTATGATTGATGATCCTCACTGGAAAAAAAAAGTGTCTTATTTTCAGTTTAAATGTGTCTGGATTCAGCTTCCAGCCATTGGTTCTTGTTATACCTTTCTCAGCTAGATTCAAGAGCTCTTGAGTATCTAGTATTTTCTCCCTGTGAAAGTACTTACACACTGTGATCAAGTCAGGTCTCAATCTTCTTTTTGATAAGCTAAACAGATAGAGTGCTTTAAGTCTTTCACTTTAAGGCATTTGCTCCAACCCTTGAATCAAGTTTTGGCTCATTTTTGCACCCAAGACAATTTTTAAAACATCCTTTTTAAAAATGTGGACACCAGAACGGTACACAGTATTCTAGTATCAATCTCACCAATGCCATATACAGAGGTAAATTCACCTCTGTTCTGACAACACACATGCTTATGCATCCAAAGATTGCATGAGCTCTTTTTGCCACTGTATCAGTCTAGTATCAGAGGGGTAGCCATGTTAGTCTGAATCTGTAAAAAGCAACAGAGGGTCCTGTGACACCTTTAAGACTAACAGAAGTATTGGGAGCATAAGCTTTCGTGGGTAAGAACCACTTGCATCTGAAGAAGTGAGGTTCTTACCCACGAAAGCTTATGCTCCCAATACTTCTGTTAGTCTTAAAGGTGCCACAGGACCCTCTGTTGCTTTGTATCACTCTAGGAGCTCATATTGAGTTGCTTGTTTTGATCTCTAAATCCTTCCAGGATTTTTTTCCAGGATACTGTCCCCTGTAGGTATGGCCTGCATTCTTTGTTCCTAGATGTATAACTTTGCATTTGGCTGCATTAAGGTGCATTTTGTTTGAATGGGCCTTATCATGCCCCTTACTATCACAAGACCATGGGTTTCACTTCAGGGTAGACTGTTCACTAACAGGGAAATTAACCCAGTGCCAGCTGCGACTCTAACTCCTGAGACACATCAACTAACCACACTGCTTATTAATTCCATAGGCTTTTGCCAGTCTTAACATAGAAGTTAACCAGTCCCAGTGGAAACTCCAGTCCCTCTTCACACCAAAGAAGCAGCCCCCTGTGCTTTTAGGCCTCTTTCATTATACTATCACATAAAATCCAGGTTCCTCTGCTTTCAAAGGACCATACACATACCACAGGTCAGTTCCACCTTGGATCTCCCTTCTTCATCCAATAAGGTAACGTTCAGTCCAATCCTGTAATAACTTATTTAGGCTTTGTTAAATGAATGAAGATGAAAGAAGATACGATCACACAATGCTAAGAATACTAAAGACACAGACAGACAAAGACAAAATTAGGTTATATTATCATATAAAACTTCTGTTCAAAGTAACAAAGTCCTATGGTATTTTTTCCAAACTCCTGCAGTATTTCTTCCATAATTTATGTTACTATTTCCTAAGCAAGTAACATTAATTCTAAGGAGAATTTACTGCACATACATGCATGGGTAATCTAGCTATGTAATCTGTAGTGAAATATGTGCAGAAGCACTCCCTCAGCCCTTTTGCACGTATGCTACAAAAGGACAGTGGGAACATTCTTATCCATTTTGTTACTGTATCATAATGCAAATTCATAAGGGTCAGAATTAAGATTTTGAATGTAACTCTAATCTTTTCATGTAATGACTTTTGACTACTTAGCTGTAACTTTAACATTCAACGAAAAATTTCTCTGTGGTGATAAACATAAAATATCATCAGTATGTTTATAATGCATATAATAAGATAGTTCTTTATACAAAGACAAACAAGGCAAAATGTAAGACAGTTGATATAAGGAAAGGTGTGGAGATCCATGCCAGAAGGGGTAATGGATTTAAAGACATTTGAAGGAGGCACGAGAAGACAACTGGGGAAAAAGATCTGGAAATCCACTGAAACCATAATGGGCAGCTTAATAGATATGAAATAGAGAAAGGGATGAAGGAACCAGTAAGGAAAGGATTAGAAGGAGCTAAAGGAAGAGTAAGAGGAAATCACTGCTGAGACATAAGCAGACGCAAGATTAGTTAAAGCTTTGAAGATGAGAAAGAAAAGATTGAATTCCATGTTAAGAATAACTCAACACAGTGTTATTTTGTATAGCATTTTTCATATACGACTATCCCTTAATGTTCTGCTCTATTCTATATTGTAGTATCTGAGTGCTTTTCAGCAGTGCAATAAGCAACGAGACTAACATCTGTCATATGTGATTTGTTCTTTGTCTCATCCTATCACAATTCTACATGTGGGATGTTCAGTGAAATGTTTTGGTTTTGGTAGAGGTGTTTGTTGGTTTGTGTTATTGGGGGCTAATCATTTTATTTTTTTAAAATATGCACACACCACAGTGTTTATGTTAGAGAAGGCAAGACCAAAGAAGTGAACCTGGTACTTGAAGCAGAAGTGGGTGAAATTTGTGATGATCCTTTTCTCCCTGTGGGAATTCCTTCTATCATCTGGGACCAGTCCCCCGAGAATGCCCGATCTTCGACAAGGATTAACTTTACCCTTACGTAGAAAGTTCCATTTTGCCTGAGGAGAAGAGTAGTCAATCCACCCTTGTCCTGGAGCCTTAGGTAGTCTATTAGATATCTGGGACCCAGGTTATTCAGCTCCTTGAGGATAATACTGAGACCTTGAACTAGACTTGATGACGCTTGCATGGTCCTTTGAAATATGTGTTAACTACTTGTGCTAAACAATCTTTTCCATCTTGTATCTAGCTGTGATACTGAGTAAGTTTCCCAGGCCTGAAGAAGAGCTCTGTGTAAGCTTGAAAGCTTGTCTCGTATTAAATGAGGATATCAATATAATAGGCATCACAGACACTTGGTGGAAAGAGGATAATCAATGGGACACAATAATACCAGGGTAAAAAATATATCAGAAAGACAGAACAGGGTTGCTCTGGTGGGGTAGTGGCACTATATGTGAAAGAAAGCATAGAATCAAGTGAAGTAATAATCTTAAATGAAACAAATTGTACCATAGAATCTCTATGGATAGTAATTCCATGCTTGAATAATAAGAACATAGCAATAGGGATAATAGAATAGAATCATAGAATCATAGAATATCAGAGTTGGAAGGGACCTCAAGAGGTCATCTAGTCCAACCCCCTGCTCAAAGCAGGACCAATTCCCAGCTAAATCATCCCAGCCAGGGCTTTGTCAAGCCGGGCCTTAAAAACCTCCAAGGAAGGAGACTCCACCACCTCCCTAGGTAACGCATTCCAGTGTTTCACCACCCTCCTAGTGAAATAGTTTTTCCTGATATCCAACCTGGACCTCCCCCACTGCAACTTGAGACCATTGCTCCTTGTTCTGTCATCTGCCATCACTGAGAACAGCCGAGCTCCATCCTCTTTGGAACCCCCCTTCAGGTAGTTGAAGGCTGCTATCAAATCCCCCCTCATTCTTCTCTTCTGGAGACTAAACAATCCCAGTTCTCTCAGCCTCTCCTCATAAGTCATGTGCTCCAGACCCCTAATCATTTTTGTTGCCCTCCGCTGGACTCTTTCCAATTTTTCCACATCCTTCTTGTAGTGTGGGGCCCAAAACTGGACACAGTATTCCAGATGAGGCCTCACCAATGTCGAATAAAGGGGAACGATCACATTCCTCGATCTGCTGGCAATGCCCCTACTTATACAGCCCAAAATGCCGTTAGCCTTCTTGGCAACAAGAGCACACTGTTGACTCATATCCAGCTTCTCGTCCACTGTGACCCCTAGGTCCTTTTCAGCAGAACTGCTACCTAGCCATTCGGTCCCTAGTCTGTAGCAGTGCATGGGATTCTTCCGTCCTAAGTGCAGGACTCTGCACTTGTCCTTGTTGAACCTCATCAGGTTTTTTTCTGCCCAATCCTCTAATTTGTCTAGGTCCCTCTGTATCCGATCCCTACCCTCTAGTGTATCTACCACGCCTCCCAGTTTAGTGTCATCTGCAAACTTGCTGAGAGTGCAGTCCACACCATCCTCCAGATCATTAATAAAGATATTAAACAAAACCGGCCCCAGGACCGACCCTTGGGGCACTCCACTTGAAACCGGCTGCCAACTAGACATGGAGCCATTGATCACTACCCGTTGAGCCCGACGATCTAGCCAGCTTTCTATCCACCTTACAGTCCATTCATCCAGCCCATACTTCTTTAACTTGGTGGCAAGAATACTGTGGGAGACCGTATCAAAAGCTTTGCTAAAGTCAAGGAATAACACATCCACTGCTTTCCCCTCATCCACAGAGCCAGTTATCTCATCATAGAAGGCAATTAGGTTAGTCAGGCACGACTTCCCCTTCGTGAATCCATGCTGACTGTTCCTGATCACTTTCCTCTCCTCTAAATGTTTCATAATTGATTCCTTGAGGACCTGCTCCATGATTTTTCCAGGGACTGAGGTAAGGCTGACTGGCCTGTAGTTCCCCGGATCCTCCTTCTTCCCTTTTTTAAAGATGGGCACTACATTAGCCTTTTTCCAGTCATCTGGGACCTCCCCCGATCGCCATGAGTTTTCAAAAATAATGGCTAATGGCTCTGCAATCTCACCCGCCAACTCTTTTAGCACCCTCGGATGCAGCGCATCCGGCCCCATGGACTTGTGCACGTCCAGTTTTTCTAAATAGTCCTGAACCACTTCTTTCTCCACAGAGGGTTGGTCACCTTCTCCCCATGCTGTACTGCCCAGTGCAGCAATCTGGGAGCTGACCTTGTGCGTGAAGACAGAGGCAAAAAAATCATTGAGTACATTAGCTTTTTCCACATCCTCTGTCACTAGGTTGCCTCCCTCATTCAGTAAGGGGCCCACACTTTCCTTGATTTTCTTCTTGTTGCTAACATACCTGAAGAAACCCTTCTTGTTACTCTTAACATCTCTTGCTAACTGCAACTCCAAGTGTGATTTGGCCTTCCTGATTTCACTCCTGCACGCCTGAGCAATATTTTTATACTCCTCCCTGGTCATTTGTCCAATCTTCCACTTCTTATAAGCCTCTTTTTTGCATTTAAGATCAGCAAGGATTTCACTGTTTAGCCAAGCTGGTCGCCTGCCATATTTACTATTCTTTCTACACATCGGGATGGTTTGTTCCTGCAACCTCAATAAGGATTCTTTAAAATACAGCCAGCTCTCCTGGACCCCTTTGCCCTTCATGTTATTCTCCCAGGGGATCCTGCCCATCTGTTCCCTGAGGGAGTCAAAGTCTGCTTTTCTGAAGTCCAGGGTCCATATTCTGCTGCTCTCCTTTCTCCTTGTGTCAGGATCCTGAACTCGACCATCTCATGGTCACTGCCTCCCAGGTTCCCATCCACTTTTGCTTCCCCTACTAGTTCTTCCCTGTTTGTGAGCAGCAGGTCAAGAAAAGCTTTGCCCCTAGTTGGTTCCTCCAGCACTTGCACCAGGAAATTGTCCCCTACACTTTCCAAAAATTTCCTGGATTGCCTGTGCACCGCTGTATTGCTCTCCCAGCAGATATCAGGGTGATTAAAGTCTCCCATGAGAACCAGGGCCTGCGATCTAGCAACTTCTGCTAGTTGCCAGAAGAAAGCCTCGTCCACCTCATCCCCCTGGTCTGGTGGTCTATAGCAGACTCCAACCACAACATCACCCTTGTTGCTCCCACTTCTCAACTTTATCCAGAGACTCTCAGGTTTTTCTGCAGTATCATACCGGAGCTCTGAGCAGTCATACTCCTCTCTTACATACAACGCAACTCCCCCACCTTTTCTGCCCTGCCTGTCCTTCCTGAACAGTTTATATCCATCCATGACAGTACTCCAGTCATGTGAGTTGTCCCACCAAGTCTCTGTTGTTCCAATCACATCATAGTTCCCTGACTGTGCCAGGACTTCCAGTTCTCCCTGCTTGTTTCCCAGGCTTCTTGCATTTGTGTATAGGCACTTAAGATAACTCAATGATCGTCCCTCTTTCTCAGCATGAGACAGGAGTCCTCCCCTCTTGCGCTCTCCTGCTTGTGCTTCCTCCCAGGATCCCATTTCCCCACTTACCTCAGGGCTTTGGTCTCCTTCCCCCGGTGAACCTAGTTTAAAGCCCTCCTCACTAGGTTAGCCAGCCTGCTGGCGAAGATGCTCTTCCCTCTCTTCGTTAGGTGGAGCCCATCTCTGCCTAGCACTCCTTCTTGGAACACCATCCCATGGTCGAAGAATCCAAAGCCTTCTCTCCGACACCACCTGCGTAGCCATTCGTTGACTTCCACGATTCGACGGTCTCTACCCCGGCCTTTTCCTTGCACAGGGAGGATGGACGAGAACACCACTTGCGCCTCAAACTCCTTTATCCTTCTTCCCAGAGCCACGTAGTCTGCAGTGATCCGCTCAAGGTCATTCTTGGCAGTATCATTGGTGCCCACATGGAGAAGCAGGAAGGGGTAGCGATCCGAGGGCTTGATGAGTCTCGGCAGTCTCTCCGTCACATCGTGTATCCTAGCTCCTGGCAAGCAGCAGACCTCTCGGTTTTCCCGGTCAGGGCGGCAGATAGATGACTCCTCCTCCTCTTGGGAGTGGTGGTCGTGGAACCCCCATCCCTAGGACAGTGCATCTTTTGCCTTCCAATCGGTGGAGTCTCCTTCTGCTCCCTTCCCTCAGATGGGCCATCTAGTCCACTCTCCGCATTAGCACCTGTAGAGAGAACATGGAAACGATTCCTCACCTGTATCTCCATTGCTGGTGCATGGACGCTCCTCTTTCTTCTTCTGGAGGTCACATGCTGCCAAACCTCCTCACAATCCTTCTGTCCCTGCTCCGCCTGCTCTGAATCTTCAGAACATTGTGGCCGTAGAAGCATCTCCTGACGTCTGTCCAGGAAATCTTCATTTTCCCTTATGCAACGCAGAGTCGATACTTGTTTCTCCAGCCCTCGAACCTTCTCCTCCAGTATGGAGACCAGCTTGCACTTTGTACAGACAAAGTCGCTTCTGTCCTGCGGAAGAAAGACAAACATGGCACAACCTGTGCAGGTTACAACAGCTGATCGCTCACCTTCCATATCACCGTCCTCTTAGGAGCTTCCTCAACTGTTGCAGGAACTATTCGGAGAAACCTGCAGATGAAAGCCTCAGTGCGCTCTCCCCACGCGAACTCCCAGGCAAACTCCCGCTGTTAGCCTCTGCTGTTCGCCGCTCAGCTGGTTCGCTGCTGACTGCCCTTATATACCAGTCAGGCCCACTCAAGGCCCAGCTGGAACAAAGCACTCCCAATTCACACTTTTCAAACAAACAAGCAAGCAATCAAGCACACGGTCAAACTGACCAACTGTCCCAGCAGCAGACACTCAGATACTCACCAACACAGCCCCCCTAATGCAGCACTTAGCGTACCTCCTCTCGGACAGCTCCCAGGCAAACTCCCGCTGTTAGCCTCTGCTGTTCGCCGCTCGATACTACCGACCATCTGACCAGGATGGTGATAGTGACTGTGAAATGCTCAGGGAGTTTAGAGAGGCTATAAAAATAGAAAACTCAATAATAATGGGGGATTTCAACTATCCCCATATTGATTGGATATATGTCACCTCAGGACGAGATGCAGAGATAAAGTTTCTTAACACTTTAAATGACTGCTTCTTGGAACAACTAGTCCTGGAACCCACAAGTGGAAAGGCAATTCTTGATTAGTCCTAAGTGGATCCCAGAGGTGGATCTTGTCCAAGAAGTGAATATAGCTGAATTGCTTGGTAATAGTAACCATAATATAATTAAATTTAACATCCTCGTGGGAGGGAACACCACAGTAGCATTTAAGTTCAGAAAGTGCAACTACACAAAAGTGAGGAAGCTAGTTAAGCAGAAATTAAAAGGTACAGTGCCAAAAATGAAATCTCTGCAAGCTGCATGGAAACTTTTTAGAGACACCATTATAAAGGCTCAAATTAAATGTATACCTCAAATTAAAAAACACTGTAAGAGGACCAAAAAATTGCCCCCCAGGGCTAAACAACAAAGTAAAAGAAGCAGTAATAGGCAAAAAAGCATCCCTTAAGAAGTAGAAGTTAAATCCTATTGAGGAAAGTATAAAGGAACATAAAATCTGACAAGTGAAGTGTAAAAATATAATTAGGAAGGCCAAAAAAGAATCTGAAGAACAGCTAGACAAAGACTCAAAAAGTAATAGCAAAAAAAAAAAGTTTAAGTACATCGGTGGCAGGGAACTTGCTAAACAACCTGTGGAACATTCAAGGACTATAAGGCCGTTACGGAGAAACTAAGTGAATTCTTTTCATCGGTCTTCATGGCTAAGGATGTGAGGGAGATTCCCAAACCTGAGCCATTCTTTTTAGGTGACAAATCTGAGGAATTGTTTCAGATTGAGGTGTCAGTAGAGGAGGGGTTTTGGAACAAATTGATAAACTAAACAGTAATAAGTCACCGGGACCAGATGGTATTCACCCAAAAGTTCTGAAGGAACTCAAATGTGAAATTGCAGAACTACTAACTGTAGTCTCAAAAAGAACAGGAGTACTTGTGGCACCTTAGAGACTAACACATTTATTAGAGCATAAGCTTTCGTGGACTACAGCCCACTTCTTCGGATGCATACAGAGTGGAATAAATATTGAGGAGATATATATATATATACACACATACAGAGAGCATACTTCAGTCTGCTCCAACACAGACCCAGGGTCAGAATCACTTGCCCCAAAGCTGCAAGTTTACCTGAAAACAGCTTACAGGAGTGTGCTTGTCTTTAGCACTCAGATGCCCAACTCCCAATGGGGTCTAAACCCAAATAAATCTGTTTTACCCTGCATAAAGCTTATGCAGAGTAAACTCATAAATTGTTCACCCTCTATAACACTGATAGAGAGATATGCACAGCTTTTTGCTCCCCCAGGTATTAATACATACTCTGAGTAAATTACTAAATAAAAAGTGATTTTATTAAATACAGACAGTAGGATTTAAGTGGTTCCAAGTAGTAACAGACAGAACAAAGTAAGTCACCAAGTAAAATAAAATGAAATGCGCAAATCTATGTCTAATCAAAGTAAATACAGATAAGTTCCTCACCAGTTCCAGAATGCTCCCTTTTACAGGCTAATCTCCTTTTAGCCTGGGTCCAGCAATCACTCACACCCCCTGTAGTTACTGTCCTTTGTTCCAGTTCCCTTCAAGTATTCTGGGGGGGGGAGGGGTGGAGAGGTTCCTTCCTTAGCCAGCTGAAGACAAAATGGAGGGGTCTCCCACGGGTTTAAATAGACTCTCTCTCGTGGGTAGAGACCCCCTTCCTTCCTCCTATGCAAAGTCCAGCTTCAAGATGGAGTTCTGGAGTCACCTGAGCAAGTCACATGTCCCTGCATGACTCAGTCTTTACAGGCCGAAGCTATTGTCCACATGGTATCTTGCATGTCTCCAGGAAGACTTCTTATGTGGATTGGAGCATTCCAAGATGCATTGTTCTCCAAGTGTTTCCTGATCAGGTACTTAACCTGGCGAATTCCTTCCTAAAGAAGCTGACCAAATGCCTCCCAAAGCTTACTTAGAAACCAAGCAAGCATACAGCCCATATTCTTAACCTCAAGTAGAAAATGATATATATGTAAAAATAGGATGAATAGATATAGTAGACCATAACCTTTACGGAAATATATTACATGGCACAGGCAGCACAAAACATATTCCAGTTATGTCATACATACATTTATAAGCACCCCCTTCCCATAAAGCCTTATGGGGTACACTGTCACAGATGGCTTTCAGTACGGAGGTAATATTGAACTTTGTCCTGAAGGGAATGGACAGTCAATGATTTTATTTATAAATGGAGAGGATATGGTCACATTTCTTTGACCTGGATTCAGGAGAGGTGGTAAATGAGAGGCCAGAGAGAATGGAGTTGCAATAGTCAAGACAAGAGGAGAAGAAGACATGGATGCAGATTTTAGCACAGTGGAACCCAGGTAGTGGTGTACATAGGGAGTGTTGTGGAGGTGTTTTTAGCAGATTAGCAGATATAGGAGATACGAAGGAACCATAAGGTCCAGGGTACTATAAATCTATATCAAAAAGAAATTGAATCATGGAGTTGTGTGAGGATACTCCTCTGGCCAACAGAAGAAAGCTGATTTTAAAATCTGGCAAGTTTGTATACAACCAGATGATAAAACAGAGACATCCAAAATCCATTTGTGCATTCAATTAAAGTGCAAATAGAGCATAAATGGGTCTTGCATGTATATACTCTATTGCAGGGATCAGCAACCTTTCAGAAATGGTGTGCCGAGTCTTCATTGATTCACTCAAATTTATAGTTTTGAGTGCCAGTAATACATTTTAACATTTTTAGAAGGTCTCTTTCTATAAGTCTATAATATATAACTAAACTATTGTTGTATGTAGAGTAAATAAGGTTTTTAAAATGTTTTAGAAGCTTCATTTAAAATTAAATTAAAATGCAGAGCCCCCTCTCCCCCCCCCGACTGGTGGCCAGGACCTGGGAAGTGTGAGTGCCACTGAAAATCAGCTCGCATGCTGCCTTCGGCACGGGTGCCATAGGTTGCCTACCCCTGCTCTATTGTGTGTGCAAAATTACACAAGGTGATTTCCATGCACAAATATACATATGATCAAATGCTTATGAAAATTTTACTCTATACACTTTATAGCACTTTTTTCCAACAGCGTAAGTGTCTAGCTCTGGGTTCTAAGCAGTCAGGCCTGGGGGTTGGACCGGCCATAGAGTCAGGACAAGGGTGAGGGCAGCACTGAAACTGGGATCTGGGGACATGCTGGACAGAACTGACAGTTTACAGACCAGCCAAAAATCAAGATTGTAGCTGGATTCTGGTTGCGGACCAAAGGTTAAAGCTGGGGTGGAGTCAGTCTGTTACCTGGGGTTCTTTCAACCCAAAGCTCTTGGTAACTTTTACTCTGTGCGAAGTGGTCAGGAAATAAATCAGGGGAGAAACGGCTGTCCGACTAATAGATGGCTGGCACAAACAGGACAACACAAGAGTGCTTTCACTTAATGCTAAACTTTACTTAGTCTCAAGCACTTACGTCCGCAACAGGTTAGTAAAACACCCACAACCCTCGATAATTACTGAAGCTGAGTGTGGCTTTCGAGTGGCACAGTGGCAGCCGGTGGGGAACTAGGGTTACCATATTTCAGCAAGCAAAAAAGAGGACGAGAGGAGCCCTGCCCCTGTCCTGCCCTAGCCCGCCCCATCCTGCCCTAGCCCCATCCCTGCCCCTCCCACTCGCCCCCCTCAGAACCCCAACCCTCCCCCCGCTTCTTGTCCCCTGACTGCCCCCTCCTGGGACCCTCCCCCCATCCTAACTGGCCCCCTAGGACTCTACCCCCTACCTGTACCCTGACTGCCCCAACCCTTATCCACACCCAGACAGACCCCAGGGACTCCCACGCCCCATCCAATCACTCTCCACCTCCTGACAGCCCCCCCGAAAACTCCCAACCCATNCAGAGCACGCGCGGCTAACAGGGCAGCCGGATGGTGCCACTTACATGGGGCTCTGACAGCGAGAGAGTGTCCCTCCCCCCCCGAACTCCCGACGACCCCCCCCCCGTCTCTTGACTGCCCCCTCCAAAACCTCCCTGCCCCTTCTCCAACCCCCTGGCCCCCTTGTTGTTGGCCTTTCTTCGCCTAATGTCTCGGTGAACTTGCTCAGGAACTGCCTGAGCCGTTGGTCCCGGCATGCTGGGAAACAGTGGGGGAGGAGCTCCAGACTGCTGGAGCCGATCTGCGAATGCAGGGAGGGAGTGATTTCTGCTGCAGGGGAGGCGAAGGACGTGCTCTCTCTGGCTGTCGGAGCCCCATGTAAGTGGCACCATCCGGCCGGCTGTACTGTTAGCCGCGCGCGCTCTGCATGGGGCGGGGGAAGTCCGGACATTTACAAATTCCCCCCGGACGCTATTTTTAGCTCAAAAAGCCAGACATGTCCGGGGGAATCCGGACAAATGGTAACCTAAGGGGAACACAAGATGCATCCAGAGGGAGAGTCCAGTCTCGAAGTGTCCCACTACCTCAAACTTTTCCCTCTTATTTATAATACAATGACATGTCCCTTAAAGAAAACTTGTTAAGCAAGCAGTTTCAATGGTCAAGCAAGAGGTTTCCTTCTGATTATTGATTAACCAGGTGTGGGTTTTCCCCAGAGTTTGCAGCCTTGAGGTCCCTAAAATGCATGTATCAGCAATTTCAACACAATTCTTATCAGGAAGGACATGGGGTCAAGCTGCCATTTTTGTGGCACACAAAACCCCCTCCCCTGGTTAAGCTAAATCTGCTGCATGGCCACTTTACGGCCTGCTGACTTGGCTGCTTTTAGCAATAAGCAATAGTGGTTTCAGGCACTTTACTGGTTTGCCAAAATCTCCCCATACAAGTCAGGGGTCAGCAGGGGATGCAGGGTTGGAGAAAGGTTGCAGGAGGGCACAGACAAGGCTGAAGTGGCCTGGAGCAGGGACAGGATAGAGGGCAGGTTGGAAGTCTAGGGATTTTGTAACACTGCAGGAGGCAGCAGGAGGGATCCTGGTTAACTTGCAGCTTTAGCAGGGTCAGTGAAATAAGTGTGCCTGGGAGTCATTTGACTCGGGCCCTGCAGCATACCTGAGGGCGAAGTCACTGCAGGCTCTGCTTACAGGCTGAGTCAGTGCAGCTGAGTTGCTGCTGTGTGCCTGAGTGAAGAGTCACTGCAGGCTCTGTTGGAGTGGCGAGTCATGGCACTATTGAGAATCTCACCCGCTCACATCTAAAGGCCCCTCTCTGCAGCCTAAGAGGAGGAGCTACTGGACCCAGGTCTCAAGTAAATGTGGAGGACAACTAATGAAAAAAACAGATACAGGAGTGAGGGTCAAAAGCAGGGGTCCAGTGGAGGACACCGAGCAGAGAACCCCAGAAGGGGTTCTGGGGGCACAGCCCTGGTCTGACTGTGGATTTGCTTCACAGTAAGTATTTATCTTGGTGTCCTCACCAAATGATATTGAAGTTATTACATTCTGCCCACTTAAAATTCCCTATAGTTCGAATCAATTTCCACCCTGAACTATGTCAAATTAATATTTAGTAAAGCAAAAATGTTGATTTTAAAAAAATATTCCAGAAGAAGTTGAGTTAAGCTAGCTCTCTTACAAGATACAAAAAACTAACAATAGGGAGTTGTGGTTTATTGGATACATTTGACTTAAAACTTGTAATCAATTCTATAAATAAATAAATAAAATAAAAAAGTGTGCTCAGGTAGATGGTGTCAATAAATATCTATATTGATTTTCATATTTACATGAATTATATTTGCTAACTTACCAATACAAGATTAGCATTGCTACTTCTACTGCTATAAAAGTAAGTTATATAGTAGTAAAATGCAAAATTGGATATTGGCATTATTATTGAGATTTCATGTACATATCTGTCCAAATTAATGTAGAATTTATTTTTTTTGTCAGTGGGAAATTGTTTTAAAGCAAATCTATTTTCAAATAGAATTAAGGAAGGAAATACATCCAAAGTGACACATGAAATGGTTTTGGAGAAGAAAGTAATTTACCAAATATATTGCAAGATATGAATTTAGGGTTTCAGTATTTATGAAACCACAAAGTGATTATGAAAATAAAATCTAAATATAGCTGACAAGGTTTAAAAACACAGAAAATTACATTCAGAATTAAGGCCTTGCCTAGATGTACAGAAGTGTGGGTCAGACTTATGTCAATAGAACTACTTTTAAAGTGTCATCAAAACACCAGCCATGCATAGATTCATAGAAAATTGAAAATTTCCAAATAATTGGAAATTTGCTGTTACTATTGCAGACCCCTACAGGATACTGTACCCTAATATTAAAATGTATAAAAATGTTTTAGCTTTTCATTCAAAAGATGATTTCTTTAAGCATGTTTTTTATTAGTCTCTTGAAATTCTCTAACAGATTTAAGTGACACATCTCATTCACGGTAGTATAATAGAGAATGTAGGCAGATCGTATAGTACATCTTCTTAAAAAAAGCTTTTACTCTGTGTGTATAAACAATAACAATTTTGAAGATGGAGGTGAACTGCACTATGGCCAAGTGTGTAATGTGTTTTTGTCAAAAATATTTTTCTCTTGGATACATATGCAACATCCCTATAAAATCGAAGTGATGCGTGCACATAATAGTGTTGGAGAGAAGGAAAATTCCCAAATTAATAATTCCAGAATTATTTGTCAGATAGACCATTATGTATTAAGGTGTACTATGGGTATTAACAAAGAGGCTAGTGTTAGCTATTACAGGGATGCTGTGAATTTCAAAATTATCCTGGTGATAACTATAGTTTAATTTGTACTATGTTTCCAGAAAATATTTCCATTTGTTAGTTGGTAGGAGGTCTATTAATCTTTCCTTAATGTAAAAATGCAGAAGTGTAGTTCATAAATATTATTTGGACAAATTCAACATGAAAGGAAAATTCCTTTAACACTTGATCAGAAAGCACAGAGTCTGTCCTGAGACTGGCTGAAAAGAAATTTAATAAATAGAAAAATGGTTCTTTGAAATGAGATTTCAAAGCATACTCCAAGAAGAGACAAGTAATAGTTTCAAAAAGCTAAAGTATTATGATAATTCCTATTTAAATGAATCTTTGATAGAAAAGACTGGTCAAACTCAAATCTTTGAAATTGCATTTTGTGGCTGTTTCAAATAATAAATGTATGTTCTGATATAATTTCCCCTATTTTTCATTCATTTCCATTCCACCTTTTCTTTTTCATTTCCTCAGCTCTCTTACAATAATTTAGCTGGATGGGAGAGCAGGTGGGGTAAAGGTGAATTACACTTGCCACAAGTAAATTAAAGCCTGTTAAAGCTTTTATTCTGAAGTTCACAGCACCTGGTTTGTTTTAATAATGCAGAGTTAGTAACTTCCATCTCAGCAAACAGGCAAGCTGCCTCCGTCTTATCCCATGGTGGGCAGGACAAAGATTAATAGAATCTCACTGCCATTCTTTTCTAACTTTCAGTGACTTGTGGGTCTTGAATCCATGGGGCATGGCATCACCTGCACAACATAAAGATCCATGGCTTGTAATGTCATTCTGATTCTGGTACTAGTCATTCATGGCCTTTAAAAACTTAATTTATGATGAGTGAATATATCCCACCATTGTCTTCCTTTTCTACTGTTTGTTTGAAAAGGGGCCACAGTAAGGCTGTGATACATCATCTTTTGTGTGATTGGCACAGTTTGTCATGAATTCTGTTAATCTACCTAAAACAACAAGGATTAATTATGCGTGTAGGGCAAACTGGTATTGATATGATGTATTACTTGACAGCTCAAAATTTGGCCATTCATAAATCTTGTTGTTTATTTGTTTTTGTTTTTCTCTTTGTCTCTTGTCCTGCCAGGTGCGTGCCCAATCACTGTGAACATGGTGGAAAATGCTCCCAAACATGGGACAGCTTCAAATGTACTTGTGATGGAACTGGATACAGTGGCGCCACCTGTCACAACTGTAAGTGATACTGTGATTTGCTTTCAACGCTGTAATATAATATAGAAGGCATGCACAATACTGATGTATTTTGGTTGAGATGTAAAAGTCCAAGTCAGAGCCATTTGTGCTTATTAAAGAGCCCAGAGAACTTTTTTGTGAGAGAAGGAATGTTGATACTTGCGTCTGGCCCACATTCCATTTTGACTACTTAAAATTCCATCCTGGGTGATCAAATGGATCCATGAATTCTTCAATCATTGTCCTAAACTCTTGCCTAGTGTTGCTGAGAACTCTTAAATGGTAGCAGTGTTTGGTCACTAAAGGCTGGTCTGCACTGAAAACTTACATCGGCATAGCTACGTCCACGCCCCGGAGAGACGTAGCTAAACCACCCTATCCCGCAGCATAGGCAGTGCTAGGCTGACAGAAGAATTCCTTCATTTACTTAGCTACTGCCTCTTGGGGAGGTGGATTACCTACAGGGACAGGAGAACTCCTCCTGTCACTATAGTGCGTGTCTACACTGAAGTGCGACAGTAGTGCTGCTGCTATAACGTTTTAAGTGTAGATATAACCTGATATTGGAACAGACGCATGTGCAAACGGACTCTTTGGCCATTCTGAAAGTCAAACTATTACTTCTGTTGTGGTAAGTACTGCAGGCAGCACTATTAGTGCCCACTGCTTACAAGCCATATTGATTATAGCCGTATTACAGCTGCTTCCTCTACTGATATACTGGGAGTGCGGAGAGAGAGGAAAAGAGATGTCCTTGTACCTTCTACATCAGACTTACACGTGCAGGGCAAGCCATTGTGTGTGTGTGTTCTTGTTTTTCTAGCAAAAGGGCCTTTTCATTTTGAAAAGTGTTTTCTAAAATATGGTAGATAAGATAAAGAAGACTTGTCCATTTACTGTCTTTCTCCATTGACATGCCTACAATAACACCCTCTTACTATTATGAGAGAACAGTTACCTTAGATTCACTACCAAAGCTACAACCAAGATGCTTGCAAAGAGGTGAAAAATCCAATTACCAGTTTAATTCAGATTTGCAATTTTTTGTTTACACTTTAATTTCACATTCTAGAATTATGCAAAATATTTAATGAGAAATTTGACAGTCTCAGTCTGTGATTTCTGCCTTTTGTTGGATTTTACAAAATTCATGTAATCTCATGGAAAAACTGACCTTTCACAGGTTTTCCATTTCCACTTAAACTGCTGTTTTTGAGCAAAATCTCGATGTCATACTGAACATATTTATAACACACACCATTTTAAAAGTATTTAAAAATGCATTATTGTTTAATTATAGAGAGATTTGAAATTATCCAAAAAGCAGTTTTGAGAGATGAGCATTTCCATTGCTCATTTGCTGCTGCTTGTGTTCATACTTGGGATTTATAAAGGCCTTCTTTTGACTCACCAATGGTATTCTTGAAAACAAATGTTTGTGATAGTTTCCAACCTCATTTAGTTTCATTTTCCCAGTTCTGATCACGGTAAATAGTGTAACAAGTTAGATTTTTAAAATCTTTAATTTGTTGGACAAACTGGATTCCTTAAAACCTGCTGTCTGTTCTTAGCTTGCTGAGCTAATGGTATATACAGGGGGTTAGTCACCTCTTCTTCATTTCGTACTTTAAAGCTGTGGCTTTCGGTTCAGTGTGTGGGTGCTGGGTAGTGTTGGTGGCCTGTGATATATAGGAGGGCAAACTAGATGATCTAGTGGACTCCTCTGGCCTTAAACTCTGACTCCATGTATCTACAGCAGATCCCCCCCCATCAAAAAATTATATTTATATTATAACGAGATCAATTATTGAGTAATAATTTGCTCCAGAAGTCTGGTAATTTAATGCCTGTGACTGGAAAGAAAACATAAATCAAGTGCAGATGGATCTAAAGCAAAATCCCTATTCTGAAAACCCACTGTTTGCGGTCTTCTGTGGATCCAAATGTTTACAGGTCAGCCTCACTTTCAATGGTTTGCACAATGAGAAGGTAATCTTCTCCTCTCATGTCCACACCAAACATCTCCGCTCCAATATTATGCTCTCCCTGCATGTGTGAGCTCCCACTTACATCAGTGGGAACAGAATATTTGATGTGCTGACCTGAGATGAGCACTTATTCTTATAACATTCCCTCCCACTCCTGAGCTATAAATGCCATAAACTTTATAGAAAGTTTCTACTAGGTTTTGCTCTCTGGACACCGTTATTACTGGCTTATAAAAAGTATCTTACCTGGATGCTTCTCTCCATGTCTTATAAACAAATTCCAGAAACAGGATGAAGTGAAAGCTTTTCATTAAGCTGATATTTTCCCAATCAAGTATGGGTTGTGGAATGGGATGCACAGAGTTGTCATCCATATTCCAGACCAGCGAATAAAGTGGCTGCTGCAAAAGTGGTGAGGAGCCAATGTGCACCATACCATGTGGTGAGTGATGGATTTGGTCCTACTAAGTGCCAGTATAGTGTAGGCCTGGCTTGACATGAGCAATTAGACATGGGTGAGGCCTCATTTCTTAAGAGACTGGTTTAGGGTGGTAATGGATCTGCAGACTGGAAACAGAATGTCTGTACTAGCTAAGATAAGAGGGAACACCCACGGAACCATTTCCAATTGGCAAGATAACAATGGATAAGATATTTTGGGAACATAAAGATGAGGTAAAGAGTAAATCATACTTGGACAGTGTGTGGATACAGAATGCTATACGGGGATTGGTTTCTACACAGTAACCAAGCCAGTCCCAAAATGTGTAGTGCAATGTAATGTGGAAATGTATATAAAGGAAGATCTTTGCTGTATAACTTTGGATGGTACACTTGTGTCTGATCAACTCAAATATAGTTTGATTGTATGCCAATAAAGAAATCTCAGTGACTAGTTTGGCATCGAGCTGGATGGATAATGGCTTGGAGGCTAGTGAATGGATAAAGTCTCAGAAGCCACCCCAACATACTCCTGAGAGAATCAAGTCTCAGAGGCTATCGTCTTTTACATAGTTATTTCACAAAAAAACTGTCAGCCAAGGAAAGTTTATCTGTTGGCTAGAAGGGGGCCAGAATTTCTCCTCATGCATTTCAGGCTATACAAGCAATAAGCAAGAGAGAAACAGATTTCAATAAAAAAATTTTATAATTTCATTTTTTGAAAATAATAATAATTCTTAGTTATTAGAAATGCCATTTAATTTCCTTCCTTCCTTTTTGAACATGTAGCTATTAGGTTTAAAATTCTTCTTTGAGACCATTAAATATAAGAAGGGACTCATCTTCAGAGCTAATTGTGCCACTGTTGGACTGTAATATACCCAAAGAAATCAGATGGATAAAAACTGATTATTAAAGAAAAATATGGCCATGTGTAAGGGACCATTCCTATGGTTCCTTCACAGGCCAAATTCCCGTTGATGTGATTGAGAGTTTGTGTTCATAAAGACTGCAGGATTGGGACTGGGAAGGAAATATAGAATTTCATAGTTAAATAGTATTTTGGTGAAACAAAGAAAAAATAATTTGGCATATGTATTTGTTGATCCCTTTAAGTCTGAATTTTCATAGTTTTTTTTTTTTCTGGTTTAACACCAATACTTTGAAAATCATTTCTTTTTGTGCATCTGAATGGGCGGTTAAGATATTCAGTTCCTCTGGATAAATGCAAGGAGGGATGTTTAGTTAATTAAGCATGTTCTCACTGACCAGTGAGTCTTTGAAAATAAGAATAAACTACTTTTCCTCCTTGAGTGCCAACGAGAGAGAATAAGGAACAGAGGTAGGGAGTCACTTCCCTAAAATCACATTCATTAAAAAAGAAAAAATAATAATCCCAGTAGCTGTGTACATTTCTCTTAATAGCATTTTCATCTGACTTCTGCAGATAAAATAATGCAATAAGGAAAGGAAAAGATGCTACTGGACTTCTATGTCAAAAGGGGGATTTAAAGTATAGTGTCTGCCTTTCAGGTACAAGCAGGATAAAAGCACATTGGATTATAGCAGGACAGGTCATCTAGAGGCACACAGCACAGGAACCTTTGCCTTTGCAACACAACTAAAGTTTCAGGCTAATCCCTTTCTTCATATATTGCTTTAGAAAGATGGCAAGGGGTTTTTTTTTTAAGGATCTAATTTCAGTTTTACAGCGAGTGTTGCAGTACTTTTAAAATTACTCTTTTCTCTTTAGAGAAAAAGTTTCTTTGAAAGGTGAGCTTCAGTTTATGTAATGAAAGCATCAGCTTAGTAGAGGTGATCATGGAATAGTCTCCATGTTGTGGACCCAGGTGTATGGCATGTCAGAATTTCAGCAACCTTCTGTAATGAAACTCAAAATCAGGGGAAACTCATGTTTTATTACAAGCCTGCAATTTGCCAGGTTTGCCACCATTGGTATTCATGACCCTCCTAGTAGTCTTAGGTCTATGCTGTTGAGCAAACCTAGACTGTATTTGGTTTGAGGTGGGAAGTCAGCACTATTCTGTAGTTTTGACCTACGCTCTGGACCTTTGTCTGAATTTCATTTTGAATTTTTAGGTTCATTTGAAGCAGAAACTCAAAGCCAAACTCAAGGGATAAACTCTTTAAACTCAAACAGAGTAAACATTTGCATGAAACCCTTTGAATCCAAATGACTTTGTTTCACACAGCTCTAATCATAATGCATTCATTAAATGACAATGCAAACCACAATAAGTATACAGAGGAGGAGAAAATACACATTCCATAGAATGAAGAAGTAGTAGTATTTTTTTTAAAAAACAGAAAAAAAGATACTTTACAGGAAGAAATTTCACCTGGAAACAAATCTGATGTTACGATAATGGCTGATTGTCTCAGATTAGGAGTAGCAGTTCAGCACATTTACTTTTTCAGCACATTTTACTATGTTGAGATGACTAAATAGTTTTGGATAAGTTTGTTTTTCAGTGTAGGACATACTTTGTAAAAGTAGTATTGTGGTGTTCAATATTTGTCTCCACTCAGTAATTTCCATAGCAAATGAGTTCAGTTTACAAAGGAAATATTTATTCTAATTGCTGCCAATTCAACCAAAGACCTGAGAGTCACCTCTCTTCTTGCATTTCAACATCTGCCAAATTCTGCCCTCAGTTACAGATGTGCAACCCTGTTTTCCTGAGAGGTTTTATGCAGGAGTGATGGGTTATAAATTTTGCTAATGAGCCATAAAAAGGAATATAATCCAGCTCACTCTCTCTTAACTGTGTTGGCTCTACAGAACCAACAGAAGAAGTAAAAACATAAATACTTTTGACAGTATAGGAATAGTGAAAGTGAATGCACACAAGGTTCAGGTTGATTGAATAAATCATGCCATTTTTACTTTATCAGAGTAGAACAGCACTTGAAGTTTTAAATTTTTCCCAACCCAATATTGTAATATTCAATGGTTTTCTTTCATTAGCTGTGATACAATGGATTAACGGAGTCTGGACTGTAACCCTGACCGTAACCCTGACCGCTGAATTCCTTGGTTTTGTCTCCTTAAGGCATGCAATCAATGAGTATTTTACCCTACATTCTGGAATGTGAATAAAAGTTAATGGGGGAGTGGGGAAAGCACTCTTAAAATGTTGAGTCCATTTAGTACCACTAGGAGGACCCTAATGGGGTTTGATGGTTTTGGGTTTTTTTTTTGTTTCCTCCCCTTGCTCCACCCCTTCTCCCTAATGTAAAATATTCTGATTACTTTAATAAAGGATTTAACAGTATCTAGAAGCAAACTTAAGATAACAAAATTTGAATCAGACCTTCTGTGTCACTTCATGTTGTTATTTGTATGGGCAATGGCATAATTTTTATACTTGATTAAGTTGATTGCCAACTTCAGTCATCAGGAAAACAAATTTAATCTTCACAGACTATAATTTTCATGCTGGGACTATTTAAACTCCAGGAGGCTCTCTATTGATTAGTTCACAACAACTGTGTTTCCTTGGTTTTTGTAATGAGAGAATTCATTGAGACTATTGAAATCCTGAGCTTTTTGCGTCTTCTAATTAAAACAAGAGAGACATGATATTACCTGTTCACATCATGAAATGGTTATGTTTTCTCTTACACAGATAGCAGCCATGTTCTTTTGGTCTAAATGAATTTTATTTTAGATAGGAATCACAGTGTGATTTGCCTCTTCTGTAAAGGCTGCAGCATCACTCAGAACAAAATGGCTACTGTCTTTGCACACAGGCAGGCTTGTTAGAAATTTTAAAGTGTGGCACAGAGAAAGTAAACTCCTCACAGTTTCATAAACATAAGGGTGGTTTGTTTGGACAGGAGAAATATTTTTTTTTAAACCAAGTCACAAAATTATTTCCTTCAGACAGTATCGTAAAAGGAAAAGTGAAGTCTGAATGAAGACCAAGAAAAACTTTCAGAATTGCATATTTAAAAAGAGATGAGTAATAGAGCAAGCTACTTTACCAATTCAACATAATCTGAGTTGAAATAGACATAGCCAGACAGTCCAGCAGTAATAAGGATATTCCTTGTGTATCAGGGTGCAGGAATATGGAGATATAAGTGCCCTAATCATACTTAAGGCAATTGGGATACGCGCAAACAGGGGTAACAGCATTTAAGATAATTGTCATCAGGTAGTCAGACTGCTGACTACCATATACTAAGAAAACAAAGAAAATAATCTCTTTCAGAGTTACAGCCTCCATGCAATAGGGAAGTGTTGCAGTTTATTTTCCTAATAATGTGCAAAAAATCCTCCCCCACAAACATCATTGCAGCAACATTCTCCTGGCTAGATTTAGTAAAACTTTAAATATATCAATCAATCTGAGTATTAAAGTGCTTTAATCGGTTTCTTGGAAATTAACTCTTAACTCACTGTGGAATAGGCAGAATAGTTTGGTGGTTAGTATTTGCATGAGCTTTAAACTAGAGCAGTCTCATCTGTGCTCAGAAGGGGGTTAGTGTTTGATGTCAATAGGGGTTTTACATCAATGGGAACTGTTTCGTCTCCAAGAAGACTCACTGAGAACTAGGAAGGCCTGATTTCCCCCTCCCTCTTCACTATTAGGAAGAGGGGTTGCTTGCACATCCTGCCCCACGGGAAAGTCTTTTATAAAGAGGTGGGGAAGGAAATAACCTATGCTGTTTGACTTCCCAAAAGAAGCTACTGAGGTGGGAGGTGAGCTATCACTTAGCACCATCTGAAGTGCCTGGAAGAAGGCAGAATGTGACACTTGACTGCAGGAGGAAGGCTTGGTAAAAGGCCAAGCCACCAAATGGCAACTGAGATATTTAAGGCATAGACTGACTCCTATTTTACTGGGAAAAAGGAGTGACTGAGAGATTAGAAATGACTCCTGCTGTGGCAGGGAGGGGCCCTGGGGCAAGGTTGATGCTGTGCAGCATTCCTGTTAGAGTTTAATGTTGTTCTGAGCCAGGGCCGGCGCTTCCACTTAGGCAACCTAGGTGGTTGCCTAGGGCACCAGGATTTGGGGGGGGCGGCATTTTGCCGCCCTTGGCGGCAATTCGGCGGCGGGGGGTCCTTCTGCGCTCCGGGTCTTCGGTGGCAATTCTGCGGCGGGTCCTTCACTCGCTCTGGGACCCGCCGCCGAAGTGCCCCGAAGACCGGGAGCGCGGAAGGACCCCCCCGTCGCAGAATTGCCGACGACAACCGGGAGCGTGGAAGGACCCCCGCCTAGGGCGCCAAAAACCCTGGAGCCACTCCTGGTCTGAGCTCAGACTTTCAAGTGAAATTGCTAGGGTTGGTTCTCTTCCACTCCCAACATACCAACCTACAGGGGTTTCAGTATATGCTCCCTTTGTTAGAGACTCCTTTTAGCCTTTGCCTAGGAGGAGGAGGACGCAAGCATGGCTTTTGTTGTATTTTTAATACAAAGATGGCTTGAATTTCTGATGCCTCATTTAATGTTTTGAGTCCATGTACTACCTTCGCTCCACATATGAAGACTTTCTTAAAGTCTGGGTGACCTAATTTAGAATATCTTTGCAACACTCCTGTGTAGAAGCCTTTTGCTGTGAAAATTCCCCCCATTCATGAATCTTTCCATTTTCCCCCACCATTGCAATTAGAAAAGAAGAAAGCAAAGTAACCACAGTTTTACATATGTAACAGTAAGTAACACTGGTCTACAATTTTTGAGAAGTCGTCTGCTTCAGAGATAAAATGTGCTATTTATTATATATTTTGATGTGCTGAATTCAAATATGACAATTAAAACAACTGATTGGCTACTGTTTAAGATATTTAAGTTTTTTACATTTTATGCCTATGTATATTGTGTAGATAGTAGAGTTTTAATCATAAATTATAAACCTAGGTCTTTTCATGTGTTTATGGTTGCTTTACATGATAATATTTCACCTGTCCTGTTTATGTAACACTTTAAAAATCAGCAAAAGGGTTATATAAATAAAATTTATTATGAAACAAAAGGCAAAAAACTATTAAGTACATAGTTTACTCCTATTCAGTGTCTACTTGGTGCTTCTTGGCTTGTCTCTTGTATTCATTAAATGGAGCATCTCTTGTCACTGTCCAGCAATAGTCTGCAAGCGTTGATGGGCTCCATTTGCCCTGATAGCATTTCTCCATTGTTGCAATGTCCTGGTCAAATCACTCGCCGTGCTCGTCGCTCACTGCTCCGCAGTTGGGTGGAAAAAAATCTAGATGAGAGTGCAAAAAATGTGACATGTTGCAACTAAGGCTTTTGTATGCCTTGAGGAGGTTTTCCACCAACAACCTGTAGTTGTCTGCCTTGTTGTTTCTGAGAAAATGTATTGCCACTAACTGGAAGGCTTTCCATGCCGTCTTTTTCTTGCCACGCAGTGCATGGTCAAATGCATCATCTCAAAGAAGTTCATGAATCTGAGGACCAACAAAGACACCTTCCTTTATCTTAGCTTCACTTAACCTTGGAAATTTTCCACAGAGGTACTTGAAAGCTGCTTGTGTTTTGTCAATGGCCTTGACAAAGTTCTTCATCAAACCCAGCTTGATGTGTAAGGGTGGTAACAAAATCTTCCTTGATTCAACAAGTGGTGGATGCTGAAAACTTTTCCTCCCAGGCTCCAATGACTGTCAGAGTGGCCAATCTTTCTTGATGTAGTGGGAATCTCTTGCACGACTATCCCATTCACAGAGAAAACAGCAGTACTTTGTGTATCCAGTCTGCAGACCAAGCAAGAGAGCAACAACCTTCAAATCGCCACAAAGCTGCCACTGATGTTGGTCATAGTTTATGCACCTCAAAAGTTGTTTCATGTTGTCATAGGTTTCCTTCATATGGACTGCATGACCAACTGGAATTGATGGCAAAACATTTCCATTGTGCAGTAAAACAGCTTTAAGACTCGCCTTTGATGAATCAATGAACAGTCTCCACTCATCTGGATCGTGAACGATGTTGAGGGCTGCCATCACACCATCGATGTTGTTGCAGGCTACAAGATCACCTTCCATGAAGAAGAATGGGACAAGATCCTTTTGACAGTCACGGAACATGGAAACCCTAACGTCACCATCCAGGAGATTCCACTGCTGTAGTTTGGAGCCCAACAGCTCTGCCTTACTCTTGGGTAGTTCCAAATCCCTGACAAGGTCATTCAGTTCACCTTGTGTTATGAGGTGTGCTTCAGAGGAGGAGGATGGGAGAAAATGTGGGTCCTGTGACATTGATGATTCAGGACCAGAAGTTTCATCCTCTTCCTCTTCCTCGTCTGACTCAAGTGAGAATGATTCTGGTGCATCAGGAACTGGCAGTCCTTCTCCGTGGGGTATTGGGCGTATAGCTGATGGAATGTTTGGATAATGCACAGTCCACTTTTTCTTCTTTGACACACCTTTCCCAACTGGAGGCACCATGCAGAAGTAACAATTGCTGGTATGATCTGTTGGCTCTCTCCAAATCATTGGCACTGCAAAAGGCATAGATTTCCTTTTCCTGTTCAACCACTGGCGAAGATTTGTTGCACAAGTGTTGCAGCACATGTGTGGGGCCCACCTCTTGTCCTGATCTCCAATTTTGCAGCCAAAATAAAGGTGATAGGCTTTCTTAACGATAGTGGTTATACTGTGCTTTTGTGATGCAAAAGTCACTTCACCACAAATATAGCAGAAGTTATCTGCACTGTTCACACAAGTACGAGGCATCTCTGCTCACTTTGGCTAAACAGAAATGTGTCCCTTTGCAAAATCAAACACTGACAAATAAGAGAGCATGACACTGTATGATTTCTAGAGCTGATATAGGGCAATTTGTTCAGCAGAGTGATGTAAGCTTCGTTATGATTGCATCATCCATGACTTCTAGGAATAACCTGATGCAATTCATATCATGTATGATGCAATACCAGCTTCAGATTGCATCATTCATTGTTTTGCCTAAAAAGCAAGTACTGTCCAAACCCAGTCATAGATTTATTCATAGATCCAGTCAAAGATGTATTTTAGTCATTTCTGGTTTAAATTGAGATCCCTTCCCTTTATAACTCACTTATCCTCCGCCATTCCCAAGTCAAGGGTCGTATACACTGACCCAATAGCATATCTTGAAAACTAGAGCCAATCAACAATTTTAAGCATCATTTTCGTTCTCAGTGACCCAGAATTAGTAAAGTTTGACTACATTTATTTCAGAAGCATTTTGGCTGTAGAGCAGTGTAACCAGAAACATTCCCATTTAAAGCCAGTCTCCAAATGTCAGAGTGGACCAGTCTAGCAAACTTTCCCATTTTCCTCATGACACTGAGCTCAGCTGTTGGTTTCAGTTTGGCTTTTTTCAAACAATTCTGCAGGTGATCTTTTTGTGAATGAGTCCCTTGACATATTTAGAAACAAAAAAATGCTCAAAGATTTTACCAGTCCCTTACTCCAGATTGTAAATGGCTGTGTGCATGAGTGATCTAATACACTGACATTCCAAATGCCCAAAAATTACAAGGATGCTTGGGAAGGAGGAAAAGAGTGAGTTTTCCTGTGGAAGTCGGAAGTTAATACATTTTATTATGTCATTGCCTTATTTTTAAAACATTTCTTATCAAATTAATATTCCTGATAGATGACAGAATGAGAGTCCTAGAGAACAAAACCTATGGGTATTGTTAAAAATGCACAGACACGGCACACCAGTATTGACTTGAAAGCACTGTTGCCTATATTTAGAATGTGCCATATACTGTGGCAAGGTGTAGTAGGTGTACTTTTGAAGGACTCTGTGAATGGGCTGATTTCCCACCTCCCTCTCAGCACAGAAAACATATGCTGGGTATCCAGAACTAAATTTCATACCTGAAGTTTTTCTTTATTGTTAAGAGCAACAAACATAAATCTTGGCTGAGGTTCCTCTGCTGTTTATAAACTTTCCCTGCAAAACCACCTGCCTCACCCATAAACTGTCTCTTGCCTGAGGCTTTCCACTTTTTGTCCTTCTTTGTTGCAGCTAATGAGATCTTGTCTCATTCTGCCCCCAGGATAGCCTGGGCACTGGCAGAGCAAACAATCCCACTGGTATATCTCCATTCTGACATGGACGGACCACCTGTAGAAGGGTAGATCAATCTCCATGTCATTGAAATCCATGTCTACTCCTCTGACATTGCAACCTGGGAATTTATTAAAGGTTGCCTAGCCACATTGGTGATGGCTTTTTTGTGTGTGTTACGAATGCCGTCCATTTATAGAAAGGAGTAAGACTCCTACTCATTTTGCATAGGTCACTAAACAGGAAAGGGAAAGACTTTCATTTACTACCAACCAAGGGTTCATTTGAACCTTTAGCCTATAGTAGAAAGACACTCTAATCCGTTATCAAAACTCGTGCTCAATCCTGCTCTCATTATTCATGCAAAACTCCTTTTAACTTCAATGGTAGTTTAATGAGAGTCAGGCTGTCAGGATTTAATTTGATCACCATGACCACCAAGCCATGCTGTCAGTCTTCTTTTATAAAGAATAGCAGATCTTTATTGAAAACACCAATTATAAGGTGTTTGAAATCAGTACATTCAAAACTACTTCACATATTCCTTTATTAGTTCTTGATTCCTGATACTTGGTTATTAGTAAGATAATGAGTGAAACTGATAGAACATAAGAATGGCCAGACTGGGACAGACCAATGGTCCATCTAGCCCAGTATCCTGTCTTCCGACAGACTTAGACTTAGACTTAGTCTAAGTCTGTCGGAAGACAGGATACTAGGCTAGATGGACCATTGGCCAGTGCCAAATGATTCAGAGGTAATGAACTGAACAGGCAATCATTGAGTGATCCAGCTTCTGGCAATCAGAGGCTAGGGACACCCAGCGGTTAGGGTTGCATCCCTGAGAATCTTGGCTAATAGCCATTGATGGACCTATCCTCCATGAACTTATCTAGTTCTTTTTTTGAATCCAGTTATAGTTTTGGCCTTCACAACACCCCCTGGCAATGAGTTACAGAGATTGTGCTTTGTTTTATACCTGGTGCCTATTAATTTCATTTGTTGACCCCTGGTTCTTACGTTATGTGCAGGAGTAAATAACACTTCCTTATTCACATTCTCCAGGCCATTGATGATTTTATAGACTGTTGTCATATCCCCTCTTAGTCGTCTCTTTTCCAAGCTGAAAAGTCCAAGTGTTATTAATCTCTCCTCATACGGAAGCTGTTCCATTCCCTTAATCACTTTTGTTGCTCTTCTTTGTACCTTTTCTAATTCTAATGTATGTATGGGATGGGATAATCAGAACTGCATGCAGTATTCAAGATATGGGTGTACCATGGATTTATATAGTGGCATTATGATATTTCTGTCATCTTATCTATCCCTTTCCCAACGGTGCCGAACATTCTGGATTGTTTTTTTGTTTGTTTGTTTTTGACTGCCGCTGCACATTGAACAGAGAACTGTTCACGATGACTCTAAGATCTCTTTTTTGAGTGGTAATAGCTGATTTAGACACCATCATTTTATAAGTGTTTTCCAATGTGCATTACTTTGAATTTATCAGCTTTGAATTTCATCTGCCATTTTGTTGCCCAGTCACCCCGTTTTGTGAGATCCCTTTGTAACACTTCGCAGTCTGCTTTGGACTTAAGAAAATGCCTTTCATGACCTCAGTAGGTGGACTCTAGAAATTCTTGGGTCTCTCTGCAAGGAAACTGTCTGAGCATGCCATGTGGGGTCACAGATGTCTTTAAATTATTTCCAAGTAAACATATACCTATCTGTGCCTTGTACATATTCTGTTCATGCTTGTACTCATTATTACTGATGTTTACCTTCCAGTCTTTTACCAGTTTGAAAAGTTCCTTGGATGTTTGAAATCTTTTAACATTGTTTACTAAATTTCTTTATTGTTTCTGTTTTGCCCATAAAATATTTCATTTCTTTTTAAACTATGTTTGACATATCAGCATTTTCTATGTTGCATAATACAGGCAATATTTGGGTATAACATGTCATCCCACTAATGCCTAAGAAGTTGAACTAGGAAAACATACAAAAATCAGGGGTGTTTATAATTGATAAAACTATAACCCTTCTGCCAAGTGTTATCGGCAGCAACAGGTTTCAATATTTAAGAGTTCATTTTAAAATTACAAACAAAACTGGCTTTTGAGCCCCCACCCAGAAACCTGGAAAAATTAGAATAATCAGAAATGTCTTATATTTTGAGAGAACTTGTCACAAAACTGTCTCCCCCTTGTTTCTCCAATGGGAATTTGTGTCACCTTTATATTTTAAAAGTTTGCCTGTGAAACTTGATGCTTCTATGAGTGTTGTCTTGAATGAGCAAATCTTCCCAATGGCAAAATTGGGCTTTCTGCAGACAAAGCCGTCTTTGCACTGTAAACATAAACCCTGTTCATTCAAATACATACACTAGTGTGAGTTCTGTTACTTCAGTGAGACTCAGGATGGGTGCAGGGGTTCATACTAGTGAATCATTTTTGCATGATTCCTATAAATTGTAATAATCTGAGATTTCATTAGAAATCAGTACAGTTTCCCAGGCATATGGCAAAATTTCCTCTTGAATTGGATGAAAATGTAAAGAATAATAATTCCTGGGCACTTAGCATTTCTGTTGATCAGATCCTTTTATTCTCAGCCTTTGAAAATAGTGTCAATCTGTTCCCCCCAAATACCAAAAGGCTAGTGAGATACCATGCCCAGATACTATGGTGATGGGGACCATATAAACACTTTGATACAGATGCTGCAAAATTTCATTTGTGAAAGTAAAACTTATTTTCCCCAGAGCCTTAACCAAAAAAAACAAAAAAAGTGTTGGAGTATTTGAAGTTGAAGCCCTAAAAACAAACGGCATAATTATGTTTGCAACATTCTATTTAAAAGAATTATGTAACCATTACAGCAGCTTTTTTAAAGTGCTAACCTCTTCCCCAATCTGGGTTTTTGAAAGAAAATGCTAAACATCCTTATTTATAGCAGTTTTTTCTACATCTCTATAACACAAAAATTAGCTGGGAGTAATTTTCTAACTTTCTGACAGTAACTCTAAATTACTTAGTTTTTCATGATCTGGTCTAAGGTGCTGCTGTTACTGCTTTCCCCTTTTCCCCTCACCCAAGGATGCAAACCAATATTAAATTGTCCCTTGTTTATTAACATGCACTCTCTAGGGGGAAAAAACATTTTTGGCAGTGAACTGATAAATTAAACATAGACACAACGCCACCAAGTGTCAATATTAGCACTTAACACTATTATCAACCAACACATATAAAGCTAGCAAATATAGAAGTTTTACTTTTATGACTGTTTTTTATCCCCAAAAATAAATATCACAGGCCAGACCTGCTCTCAGTTCTCCATTGCTGCTACAAATTTACTGCAGATTTATAATGGTGAACTAACAGCTTTTGGCCTCTGATTTCCAAAATGCAGCCTGTGTACTACATTTGACTATTTCCATTATTATCATAAGAAAACTAAAACCATATTCAGGAAAGAGAGGATTGCAGCTTCGAGAAAAAGGTATAATATTGCTACTACTTGCTGAAGATTATATAATTGAGAAAACCAGAAACAAAGAGCTACATGAAATGTAAATGCATAGCCTGTGGTAAATATATTGAAATTAAAATTTCTATTGGAATGAGGAAACCTGTGTATTGATATTATTAAGGCAAAGCCAGGAAGGATTACCCTCAGACTACCCTCAGTTTCAGCTGTGCCAATCTTTCTTACTTCAGAGGGCTTGCACATGTAGATCTGAGGGCAGAATATAATCCTAAATTTAGAGCCACAACGCACCATCGATTTTTAAGCAGAACTCCCATTAAAAGCAGCCTGTAGAAATTGTTTGGGGGCCCGAGTTCAGCATGATACTTATACGTGTTTAATTTTAAGCATTAAGATTTAGACATGTACTTTGGTATTGTTGAATTGGGTCCTGTGCCTTGGAACAATGAGGTATTGCTGGATGAATTGCCAGCAGAATATTTACTATCACCTATATATTATTGTTATGAAAAATGTACAGACAAATATTATTTCCAGACAGGGCCGGCTCTAGGCACCAGCAAAACAAGCTGGGGCTTGGGGCGGCACATTTTTAGGGGCGGCATGGCCGGCGCCAGAATGCCGTCCCTAAAAATGTGCCCCAGCCGCCCTAACTCACCTCCGCTGCTGCTGCCATGGCGCGCGAAACAGCTGATTCACGTGCCGCTACTCGCCCTCCCTCCCAGGCTCTCAAGCCTGGGAGGGAGGGGAGACCCCGAGCGGCCGTTTCGCGCACCGCTGCTCCCGCTCCCTCCCAGGCTTGAGAGCCGGGGAGGGAGGGGGAGAAGCGGCGCCTGCGCCGCGGCCACTCGGAGTCTCCCCCCCTCCCAGGCTCTCAAACTTGGGAGGGGGAGACTCCGAGTGGCCGCGGCGCAGGCGCCGCATCTCCCCCTCCCTCCCTCTTAGGCTTTAGAGCCTGGGGGGAGGAGGCAGGGCTGGGGATTTGGGGAAGGGGCGGAGTTGAGGCGGGGCCGGGGGTGGGGTAATTAAAGAACCGGGGGGGGAGGGGCGGACAAAATTGTTTTTGCTTTGGGCAGCAAAAATCCTAGAGCCGGCCCTGTTTCCAGGGCACAATTAACAAAACCCATCTAATTAGCAATAGACAATTTTTAAAACTATTCATGTATGGAATAAAATCCTAGTCAGAATTAATCATAACCTGAAAATGACTTGCATGTAAAGCCTATAAATTAATTAACTTTTTTAATCTTTTCCATTAAGGAAAAAATGGTTTATTCCTTCATTCACTATTAAAACACTTTAACTGCAAAATGTTAAAGTGCTGATATTAAAATTCCATTGACAGCCATTAAAAAAGAAAAACACATTTTGAAGTTGATTAGTAATTCTGACTTTCTCAAAGATGTGTGAGTGCTAAGTTACAGATCTACTGTAAATATACAAAACAGTCTAAATAATGATGATTTGTGCTTGACACATCTGCAGGAGGTTTTTAATAGACTGTATATAATTTCCTTACACAATGCTTGGGATGGGAAGTATTAGCAGATGAAACTTGTATCCATTGTTTTAATTAATTAATTACTTAAATTAATGATTGATTAATTTAATTAATAATTTGAAAAGCAGCAGCACTTGCCAACAGTTAATCAAGCTTCGGTAGCTAAGATTGGTACCATTTCCTCTTGTTCTTAAGAGATATTTCTGATAACTCTGAGGCAATATTTTCACAAAAATCTTCATTTTAATGGTGTCTGCCATATATGGAAGGCAGCATCTTCAAATGGATAGGGCACTGCAGTGGGAATTAACAAACCTGGGTTCTGTTCCTGGTTCTGGCACTCATCTGCTGTGTAACTTTTGGCATGTCACTTTACCTTCCATTGTCATCTTTTCTTCATCAATAAAATACTTAACTTACTTTGTAAAGCACTTTTAGGTCTATGGATGAAAAGCACTATAGGAATTAGAGCTGGTTGAAAAATGAAAAGAAATTGTTGTGCCAGAGAGGATCCTGCAGCTAAGGTGACCAGATGTCCCGATTTTATAGGGACAGTCCTGATTTTTGGGTCTTTTTCTTATATAAGCTCCTATTACACACACACCCCCACCCCTCCCACCGCCTGTCCCGATTTTTCACACTTGCTTTTTGGTCACCTTACCTCCAGCAGCATCCTTTGGCAGCTCTGGTGTTTGTCTTCCCTAGGTTGTCATATAGGCAGCCCCTGCTGTTCTGCCCTCCCCTGCCAGCGAGCCATTGGAGTGGCTCGCAGAAGGCAGCCTGAGCCCCTAGGGCCTGTCTCTTTCCTCCTGTCCAGAGAGGAGACGACCTTAGATGTCACAGACGGACTCATGGGAAGGAGACCATTTCAACTATTGGCTCCAACTTTGAAGCCTCCTTCTATCTTAGAGAAGAGATGAAGGGAAGGAGTGTGAAACCAGGGAGGGGACAGGGAAGGAGGGAGTGTGAAGAAGGAAGGAGGGAATGAGTTTTTTAGACGGGGAAGAGACAGATGGAGTGTATGCAAAGGTTGAAGAGAAAGAAGGCTGCTGGGGGGGAGGAGAGAGAGACTGTGTTAGGAGGACAGTGTAAAAGGAGAAGCTGATGTCTTGAAGATGCTAAGTGTTCTTAGTTGCCATTGCTAGTTGAGGGCACTTTGCAGGAGGCAATTTGCACTTTCCAGGCTCAGGACTATAATGCTGAGTTGAATCATGTGTTACTATGATTTACATCTTTCTATATTCATCTTTTTCTTTCCAGCTGCTATTTTGCCTAATTGTTTTCTTTCACTCTGTTACACCTTTCCCTTTCATTTCAATTTTTATTCACCCAATTTCTATGTTTCTGAATTTTCTTGTGGCTCTTCTTTCCCTTTCTAGTTCTACATCATCAGTAGATTTTGGTTTTCCTCCTTTTATAAGTTTTTTTTCTTTAATCATCTGCTTTCATTTCTCTCTTTACCACCATCTTTCCGTGTTTTCCTCCAGCAGTCTGGAAGATAATCATCAAGCACATTCTACAGATTTAAAAAGCTCCATAAGAAAGAAGCTGAGAACTTCATCCAGTTCCTGATCAGTTGCACTACTTGGCAGACAGCGGGTACTGATTACAGAGAAGGGAGATGTGTTTTGAATATAATGTAGTTGAGCACAACTTCAGATCCAGGGTTCTGAAATAGATGTAATTGCAATAGTAAATGAAAGGAGAAATGATCACAGGTGATGTGTTCTTTATTCTGACTTACCATCCACCACCCAAACTGACAATACTTTGTCTATATACTCTTTTCCTGAACAGAGAAATTAAAATACTCTAAATAAATGAATAATCTGCGGTGCTGTTATTTAAACACTGAGATTCCTGTGGAAAAAACAGCACACCAGTCCATGCCTCCAAGGTACCCATCCGACATGGAACTAATTTCACAGCCCATCCATTACGTGAATGCAATGTGAAAATAACTTCCAGTAAGTTGCCAGGACAAAGACATTCCCACTTGAATGTACTGGAGGTAGAATATGAAAAAAGAAACAAGAGGCAGATGTTTCTGCTAATATGTGTACGGCTTTTTTTAAAAAAAAATGCAAAAATAACAAGTTGTTTGAGTGCTTTTGGCATTATATTCTGAGTAGTGTCTGTAGTTGTGATGACAAAGAGCTGAGATGTTGTCAGTAAATGGGTATCATATTGTCAGAGAGCATAGCTTGAATGAGACAATACAAACAGATATGAAAAAATCGTATATGATATTTTTGTTTCAGCTAGTCTCATAAACAGCCTTTATGCTGTACTTATTTGTTAACAAATATGCCTCAAAATCTTTAGATCTAATACAGCTGGCTCAATGAATTTTACTGCTTTAAACAGTGGTGGATTTTGCTGATTGCATTTTAACGTCAAGCCACCTGATATGAATGATGAAATGACACTTGTGAGACGAGTAAGTCCTCTAATATATGGGAATTGTCTCAACTCCCATTGTTTACTTGACCTAGTGACCATTTATTGCATAACATACTACTATAAAACTCAACATATCATTTAACTAAATTAAATTAAATTTCTGGAAGGCTAATAAGTTTGCAGGATATTTGAACATTATTCTCTGATAAGCATAGATTTATTAGTAAAAATGTATTACTCATATTCAAAATATATAAAAACCTTTCAGCCAGTTAGCCACTTGTAAGTCTTCTGTACTATTGTGAATCTGGTTCCTCCTCGTTGGGTGCAGTATTTTGAAAGAGAGATAACTCACCCCATGACTGTCTTTGAGAGAAGGAGATCCATGGAGCCCCTTGAAAGCCTTAAAATGCAGTTGTTCTCTGAAAAACCACAATGTAAAAATGGCACCTTCTCACTTGTGCTTCCTTGTGCATCATGAAAAGAATAATTTTACCAAGTTCCAGTAAAAGGGCTAATCATGTGCACTTATACTGCCCCATTGAAGGCAGTTAATTTACCCAGGTGCCACAGAGGAAATCATTTATTGCTGTGCCAATGCCAAAAACCTCCCTCATCTCAGGCTGAAGTTCCTGGGTTGGCAACTTGAAAAATACATATTTTTGGTAGAAACCACAGAGACAATAAACATAGAACTCCACAATGGTGTTTTTCCAGAGTTAACTCTTCAGAGTAAAAGCACGCTTTAAAATTATCCTTTTGCCTTCAGAAAGGCTTCTTAAACTCATGAACTTCTCACTTTAGATTACTTCAGGGAGAGCATCAGTTTCTTAGAACCTTTTAGAAAACCAGGCTATTTATGATAGATTCCTCAGGGGGACAGAGTGTGGTTAAAAAATAAATGTATGGACTTTTTCATAATCCAAGTTTGCACATGTTCTCATTGCATTTGACCAGTTCTCTTCTACCATCCTGAATTAGTGCCTGGATAGTGGTAATAGGCTAAATTTGCACATTCATTGCTCATTAGAACAAGCACCAGATTTCCTTTCATAGGATACTGGATTATAATTGGTTCAGACACAGCAGATGTGTTATAGAGAAGCGGCAACAGTTAGCAATACTAATAATACTCTCCAAGCTTGTAAAAGTAAGTTTTCATTATAAGTCCTCCAACTTTACATGAGGATACTTGTGCTGAGATGAATTCATACTAAATTCAACTCTTGTCTGTTCAAGAGGAGCCATTTTTGAGCTCTGTAGTGAAAAGCACCAGTCTATGTAACAAGACATTTTTATACACTGATAAAGAAGTCCAAATCCAGGACTCAATAATGAAAGATCAAACATCCTGAAGTCAAAGTCAAGAAAATATTTAAATGAACTCAGGAAAAAAAATACTTCATTTAGCTATACATAATGGTGATTTGAAGTACATATCTGCTATTAAAAATAAATCCCAGCTGTTTTCTTAACATTGATCTTAACTTTTTGTAGATGTCTCCCCAAACTTTATATGTAGCATTATAGAGGTTTTCATCTGTAAATGTCCAAACACTTTACAAAGATAGTTAAATATTATTATTTGCATTTTACATATGGGAAGGCTACAATGGAGGAAGAGATCCTGGTCCCCACTGTCTTCCATTCACATCACCTTGACAGCACAAAGAGAGTGGAAACACTTCCATCTCTTCAAGGGACAGCAAAACAGCATATTCAGCTTCTCCCCCACCCCTGCAGCACCTGGCACAGAAGGCGGGGAGAGGAGGGAAATAGGGGGCACAGTTACTTGATTGCTCTCTTGCTGTTCCCAGCTGGTGAATCTGGGAGCATTTACCATCTGGAGTTGTTTAGAGCAAGCCCCAGGCAGCTCTAAAATCTACTGAGGCTGGGACCCGTACAAAACCAGCATGTGAGGATTATGAATCTATAAACAGTTCCCTGGAGCTTCCCTCCAGCCCACTTCACTCAATGATGTTCCACTGTGACACAAATGGCATCATGTCATGCTATCAAGCCAGACAGACTCAAACATATTGTATTTTATGAGTCCATTTGACTCAAGTTTGGAACAACTTAACATTTCGTTTTCTTTGGTACCTAATTCAGCCACAGAGAATCACAATAAATAATCCAACAGACGGTATTTGTGTTTCTTACTGGTGTCTTAATTTGTGAAATTATCATGTGAAAAATTGGTGTCTGATTAGAATCTTGTAATGTCTGTAGGCTAACACTGTAACATCAGATACTAATTGCCTAAACTATGGCTTCTAATTTAAGATCTTTGTTCTAGTTACAGATTTTAATTTTGTTTTGTTTTTTATACAGTCACTTTTGATCAGATTTACTCTTGGTTTTAATCTTTTTTTTCTTGTTTTGCCTCCTAGCAAAATCTAACTTGGCAGGGGAGAGTTGAAGTGGATGCAACTTAGGTTTCTCATTGGACAGGATGTTTTGCTTCTGTATTCACAGCCAGCTCCTGGTTTGCAATAGTGTGTGGTGACTCAAATTACAATATTGACCCCCATAGCATTCATCTTCTTTATCATCTCCAGTGACAAAGAAACACACACTATTTTATCATCCCAATAACAACCCCCTACTTTGTTTCTGTTGTCACCACAATGATAATTGTCTTGTTTATCACCAACATGAATGAGACCAAAGTCAACTCAACAGAGATCTGGCAACTTGCCAACTATTTTATTATTTTCTTCCTGTATTTTAATTTCACGTCTGTCTCTACATGGCATATTTGAATACTGTGCTAATAATGAGAATCCTTAATAAGTTCATTAGTTCACAGTAGGAGGGAGATAGACAGTGAAGTCTTTATAGCAGCTATGAAGGTGACGTTCCATAACTCAGAGCTTTCAGAACCCACATGTTCAGTTTATTGATTCCTTTAAAATTACTTCTGTGCTACAGTTTGGAAGAATATTCATGTTCAGTTCTTTTCTTCACAATCTCCATTCATTGATGGAAGGCTTTGGCTTCCATGACAGCCAGAGCTAGGAAAGTGACCAAATGCCTGCAGTGCGAAGCTCCAGCTGATAGTCAAATCAGATGGCGATTATAATTCCTTTTCCCTTTCCCAATCACTGTAACAAATTGATTTCCAACTGTTTTTAATCCTAACAACCTTTTTATCAAAGGCTAAATGCAAAGCGCTCAGGGGCAGGACAAATGAACAGCAGGAAGAACATTACATTGCTTATTGTACCACTATCCTATAGAATAGAATCCTAGGACTGGAAGGGACCTCAAGAAGTCTTCTATCCAGTCCCCTGCACTCAAGGCAAGTATTATCTAGACCATCCCTGGCAGGTGATTGGAGATTTTTAAGAGCAGGTTTGACAATGATGGATATTCTACAACCTCTCTAGGCAATTTATTCCAGTGCTTAACTACCCTGACCGTTAGGAAGTTTTTCTTAATGTCCAACCTAAGCCTCCCTTGCTGCAATTTAACCCATTGCTTCTTGTCCCAGCCTCAGAGGTTATTGAGAACATTTTTTCTCCCTCCTCCTTGTAACAACCTTTTATGTACTTGAAAACTGTTATCACGTCGCCTCTCAGTCTTCTCTTATCCAGATTAAAGAAACCCAATTTTTTCAATCTTTCCACATAGGTGATGTTTTCTAGACCTTTAATCATGTTTGTTGCTCTCCTCTGGACTGTCTCCAATTTGTCCACATCTTTCCTGAAATGTGGCACCCAGAACTGGACACAATATTCCAGATGAGGCCATATCAGTGCGGAGTACAGCAGAAGAATTGCTTCTCATTTTGGGCATAGTTTTGGGGGGGGCATTGCCACTTCAAATTGCAAGCCTTTGGCATGCACAGAATTTGCCCCCCATGCATGGCTCCATTGGCCTGACTGGAGTTTCCACCCACCCCCAAATATAGAAGTCAAACTATGCCTATGTTTCTCATGTCTTATAGACAACAGACATCTGATGGATTTTGAAATTTGTTGCTTTTAAAATAATTCTGGGCCTGATTGAGCAACCCATATCTGGGACAAAAGATGGAGTGAGGCACTACTCAACATGAGTAAATGTGGGAAAATTGGGCCCCCAGTGATTTTATATTTTAATAAACTTGCTCATGGCTATGTATTTGACTACTCTCTGCTTCCTGGAATCAGAACTGCTGAAATGTACATCATAGGCCCTTGATAATCCTAGATGGCAACCAAACTAATGTCACAATGGGGATTTGCACTCCGGTGACTGCCAGGTGTTTGAGGATGAGCTTTGGCTAACTGAGGGCCCATGTAATTAATTGGCTAATGTGTATTTGTGTTGCTCTCCCCTAGTGGATAAAATCAGCCCATAGGTGTTAACAAGTGGTAGAGACATATGCTTTTGGAATAAAATATTTCTGTTTCTGTTGTTTCCATGAAGATCTAAGTGGCCGTGGGGTGTAGCATAGTGACAGTTGTAAAGTGCTAGGTGGTCACAGATTCGTTACAACATTAGAAAATTATTGGGGAATATATATATCACTCAATATTAAGGTAATACAGCCTTATGCATCATAAAATGAAGGAGCTCACAGTGAAGTTTGATATAATAAAGTTGTGAAGTAGAATGAAATTTTCAAATAGTTAATTATATTCCTATGTGAAAATTGCATTTCAGGTTATTCATTTATAGCAAACTTTCTTTTTTTTTTTTTAAAGAGAAATTATACCCTTGAAGGGTGCTGAATTACCAACGATACAGATTCTTCCTTTATCCAGATATGAGGGTTTTACAGGATTTGGTCTTGTCAACCCTTCTGTTTAATGTGTATGTAAGGCCACTGAAGAGAGAGCATAAAGGTATTGTGATCACCTCTAATATGCTGGTGATACTTAACTTCACCTTGCTTTTACATGAAATCCACATTTGGCTATTTTTTTATTCTTTGTTTTGGACCTGGATGGAGGTATGTGACCTGCCACTGAATCTGGTGAATCAGTAGATTAATCAAGGGGCATTTCAAGGACTATGCTTGAACCTTCAAAAATGAATGCAATTCTACGCTTTTCCACTGCAGCTCTTGGTACTCTATTGGATCTTTCATTGCTTTGTAGATATGCATATAGTCGTGGTGGTTTGGAGTGCCTTTTTTCTATCTGCAGCTCTCCAGGAGAATGTGAACTTTCCTCACACACGTTTACCTCACCACAGTTATTATTGACACTTCCAGGCTAGATTTCTGTGGTGCACTCAGACCAGCTTTTGAACCTCCAGAATCTTCAGCTGGTGCAAAACACAGCAGGCTGCCTTCTGTGTGTCGTCAGTCATAAGGAAGCACACAGCAGATTTGCTCTCCACTGACTACTTGTTTGATTCCTAAGGCTGGGTGGGAATCTTTAAAGACCTATGTAGTCTGGGACCTGATTATTTAAGAAACTGCTTCCTACCCTCAGTTTCATCATCACAACTGAGGTCCACTGGGGTATCTCAGCTTTCAGTGCATGGAGCATGGCTTTTTGTGGTTCATAGCAGGACATTCTCAGTCGAAGAACCCCAAGTCTTTCAGAGCCGAGTTTGATGACCTACACATACTGCTACAAGGCTGTTTTGTTCAGGCTTTTGGCTTAACATTACTTTGTTTCCTCAGGGTGGGAGAGGGGGTGCGTATGTGTCTGGCTTTATTTCTTTGGTTGGAAGGATGTTTTATACCACACAAGTTTTTATAAAGGGAAGGATATTTTTCTTTAGCATTCTATTTTTGCGGGATGAGTTTTGCTGTAAGAGTTAAATAAAACAGGTAAATATTACACTAAAGGTCTCTTCCCCGTCCCCCCCGAGAGAGGATGAAAACCACAGTGAACAGATGTCCTGCTTACCTTGTTAGCATCTTTTCTGTGCTGCATCAGGTTCTTTATACTTGTAATTAAGAACAAATAAAGTGGGATATCAAGTAATTTCAAACAGACAGATCTGAACATGGATCTAAAAGCTGAGTGACGGTGGTTTCCTCATCCCTTTTGCTGCCCTTCAGCCAGAATCGTGTGTCTGTACGATTGCTGGTGGGAATGTGCTCTTGAATTTTTGTTTATTTGTTTTAGATTTGAACTCTCAAAGTGAGGGGTGATACAAGCTTATTTATACAGACAAGCTGCTATGCATTTGAAAGGGAGGGGCGGGGGACAACCTGGCAATGCTCAGCAGTAATTTCCAGCCACATCTGCTTAGCCACCAGCAACTGCAAAAGAAGGGCATCATTATCATTTGTATATTTGGCAAAACCTTCTTCTGAAACCATTTCAGCTCCAGATAATCAAGATGATATTAAGTTACTGATCTGCTAATGAGAAAAGGTTTGGTGTATTTAAAGCATCAACTCCATTCTTGGTAGGGAGGAATAATTAGGTTTAGAGGCAAAAAGTGTTCCAAATAACTAGTGAAGTGAGTGGCTTTTTACAAGTACAAAGTATATCCACCTAAGAAATTAACACAGAAAACTATAACCTTCTGTAAAACAATAGTCATATTCTGGTTTGTAATATTGCCTGTTTTTAAAAGCAATATTGGTGACATTAAAACTGAATGTGTCAAACATTCAGTTAAAAGTATGACATACATTAAAATTGTTATCAGTTGGTCAGTGCTCAGCAAATCTTAAAGACAGCATATATGCCGTTCAAATTTTAATTTTCAGGGGCTAAGTGGATTATTTTTGTGTGTAACTCACTGTAACCCCCAATACTGTATCAAAAAGGTTTTTTGCGCTTTTTACATAGTATAACTCTCTCACTTTTTATATGTGGCAAAATCAGTCAGAAGCAAATATAAACTTGTGAAGTAATTCTGAATTTAACTCAGAACTAGAGAATGAGTTTTGAAATTTATTTTACTATTTCAGGGTTATGGAGGGTAGAGATGGTTCCAAACCAGAGTTTGGGTACTAATCCAACTTTAACCAAAGTTTGCTGACATTTGGATATGGAATTTGGGTTCAGACCACTGTAGAGATAAGAGAGAGCCATAAAGTTCAGATCCAAATCTGACTTTGCCCAGAATTCATGGGAATTTGCTAGTTTGGGATGACTTTTTAACTTTGTTTATATAGTTGCTGTTATAATATAACATTAATGAAACATTACCACTTTTAATTTTATCATCTTGTATTCTAATCTCTCTCTCTCACACACACACACACACACACACACACACACACACACACACACACACACACATATAATGAAGTAATACAGTAGGTTGACATATACAGCCTTATATGTAGGTTGAAGATCATCTTTCATGAGATACATACATCAGTGTGAGCCAGTAAATAAACCACAAATATGAGTGTCAGAAGACCTTTAAATCTAGAACTTCTCTGCAATTGAGTCACTGTGACTTTTGGCTCCATTATCCTAATTTAATCTATGTGCCTCAGTTTCTCTGACAATAAAAAACTGTAATATATGACTGAAAATGCATGTGTTGTAGTAGTTGTGTAGAAGGTATATATAGAGAGAGATCTCTGCTGACTTTGGCAAAACAGGACATAATGAACAATATCAGTACAGTTTAAGGTTTTTGTTTTCTGGTTTGCACTTGACTCTATGCATATTTATTACAAGAATAAAGCAATAGGCAAAGCCAATCAGACACACACAAGTAAATCTAAAAGGGTGGGAATATGTGGGGACACCAACATTTGGGTTTCATCAGGGACTCTAAAAGCACGAGGCTGCTGTTCGAATATAACAGGAACTGGGACAACTGACTTCTCAGTGGAAAAACAGATTTTTTGCTGTTGGTTTCTTTTTAATAGAAGGGCTGCTCCTGGAGAAGTAGATGTCATAACCCTGCTATAGTGCCATAATTAAGAATATTTTACTTTGGCTTTGATATTTCAGAGAGATTATGATATAGGATAATGTTGCTACATACCCAAAACTACAAAATTTTAAAAATCTCTGTTTTGGGCCAGTAATGAGACAGCAGCTTTTAGGGAATAATGCAATTTGATGAGGGCATGCATTCAAGCTTTTAAGAAAGCCAAGAAGAGACTGAAGACAGATGAGGTTAATATTCAAGTGCTGATGAGAACTCAGGTATTTTAAAGCTTGCATTGCTGTAATTAAAAATAATTGAATGGGCAGTAAGGAAGTGCTTCGATACATATAAAAACCATTGGTGTCCACAAATAACTGTGAAATATTGTGGACTCTACACATTGTTAGCAGGAAATAGTCTAATTATTGTCTTAAATTGAAAGTGAAAGGTAAAGTTTATTTCATGCTCTTAGAAATTATCTAACTAATGACTAAAACAGACAGGTTAGGTCTATAGATACAATGTGTGTCCTGTATCCTACAACTTTAAATACAATATACTGAGTTCTAAAGATCTCACAGAAGGTGTTAATTTTTGGTCTGCAAATCTATTTCTCAGATCTCTTTTTTGCTGCCTATGTTTGCAGCATTCTCTTTAAGGGCCGCGAGTTGACAGTCTTGGATACCGTAGCAAATTCCAAGGAGTCCTCGGTCTATAGAACTTCAATATGGTTTCTTCTTTTGGAATATGAAAGCAAGGGAATGGTTTGGCTTGACCTCATGGCCTGATTCTCCTCTCACATCATTCTTACAATAGTGTAATTCACTTGACTTCAGTGGAATCAGTGTGAGGGACTCATATAGTCATAGACTTTAGGGTCAAAAAGGACCATTATGATCTTCTAGTCTGACCTCCTGCACAACGCAGGCCACAGAATCTTACCCAGCTACTCCTGTAACAAACCCCTGACCTATGTCTGAGCTATTGAAGTCCTCAACTTGTGGTTTAAAGACTTCAAGGTGCAGAGAATCCTCCAGCAAGTGACCTGTGCCCCACGCTGCAGAGGAAGGCGAAAAACCCCCAGGGCCTCTGCCAATCGCCCTGGAGGAAAATTCCATCACTTCTTATTTCTGTACAGTCTACCTCATCATTGATATACAATGCTACTCCACCACCTTTGCCTTTATTTCTGTCTTTCCTAAACAGCACATACCCTTCAATACCTGTACTCCAGTCATGACTACTATTCCACCATGTTTCTGTTATCCCTATAATATCTGATTTCACTTTCTGCACCAATAGCTCTAGTTCCTCCATTTTGTTACCTGAGCTCCTCGCATTGGTGTACAGACATCTTAATTTTTGCTATTTGGCTTCTCTCACATTCTTTACCTGATTAGGCACAGACATTCTACCACCAGTATCACCCATTAGACTGGTATCTACACTACCCTTCCTCCTTATGTCCATTCTCCTACACACCGCTGTATCCTTTCTTGCTTTGTTTTCTTCCCTCTCAATGTTGAAATCCGGCATGGAGATTACCTGGACATGTCACAATCATCTCCCCCAAATTCCTAGTTTAAAGCTCTTTTAATCAGTTGTGCCAGCCTCCATCCTAGAAGTCTATTTCCCTCCCTTCTCAGGTGAAGTCCATCCCAAGAGAACAGTCCTCTGTCCATGAATGCTTCCCAGTGGCCATACATCCCAAAGCCCTCCTTAAAGCACCACTGCCTGAGCCATCTGTTGATCATCAAAATCTTGTCACACCTTTGTTGCCCTTCTCTAGGAACAGGCAGAATCCCACTGAAGATCACCTGAGCCTCGATTTCCTTAAGTGTCTTCCTCAGGCTGGCATAGTCTCCCTTGATGTGTTCCAGCGAGAATCTAGCCATATCATTTGTTCCCACATGAAGGACAATCAGTGGATTCTTTCCCGCTCCCGTTAGGATCCTCTTCAGCCTCAGGTCCACATCCCATATCTTAGCACCCAGCGACAGCACACCCTTCTGTTCAATGGATCAGCTCTAATTACAGGCCTGTCTATTCTTTTCGGTAAGGAGTCCCCAATCATGTAGACCTGCCTTTTCCTGGTGATGGTGCGATTCTCCGGTCTATCCCCTGTTCCCTCTAGCTGCAATCCTCTCGATTCCTATTGTCCCTTGAAATCCTCTGCAACTCAACCCTATATGTCTACAAGGAGATTTAAGAAATGTTTCATTTCTGCAGAAACCTTTTTCACTAGCAGATGAACTTTCAGTGTTTTAACATGTTACAGATTACTTCATCTGTCCTCAAGGTGTGAAGACTGTCAAGCTAGATCTTTTGTTTATAAACGAATATTGTGCCTGTAAAAAATGCTGGATTGACAGCTCTGAAACTGAAGTCCTCTATTTATCAAGTAGTGGTGTAAGTGTCTACATACTACCCTGCCAGTGTGCTTCCTATGTTCTGCAGGAACTTTCTCTAGGGGTGAAAAGGTAGTTAAATTCTTAAGGCCCATTCAGTACTTCATCAGTTGCAGAGATTACAAACAGTGGTGCCAGTTGTGGTGATGTTTTTTGTTATTGGGCCACCTATCCAATAGGAGTTTCACTGAGCACTGACTAACTTTCCATTGATTGGTGACAAGCCATTAGTTAGTAACAAATTTACATTACAAATGACTTTGGCCAAATTTGAGCTGAGGCCATAGAAGCAAAAGGTTCTTATGTCAGTACCAATTTCCTAAGACCTCTGGTACTGGGAACTATGTTTATAGGCCCCTCAGAAATCTCTGTCTCCAGCATATACTTAGTTTTACCCTTGATGTAGAGATTTCCTTTGTTTCTGAGGTGCAGAGCTATTGAGGTCCTGATGGATAAGTAAATCCTTCTTTAACATTTTTAAGATGATCCTTTGAACCCATCTCCTTTCAACTCCTAAACTCCTTTTTTCCTCCCTCATTCTTTCCCTTCCTCTTATTTTTAACTTTTCTTCTCTGGCTCCTTTCCATCTCTTGTCAAATACATTCCTGTCTACCTTTTCCTTAAGAAATCCTCACTGGATCACTTGTCTACCCCATGTGCCTCCCCATCTCTTTTCATGTGGACTTTGACGCTGTAAAAACTCCATATTTTGGATTTTGTGGACTCAGTACTTTTTGTTTTTCCTAACCTACTGCAGCTGATTGATTGCTCCTCCGTTGTAACCTTTCTTCCTTATTGCTCTCTGTTAATGTTTCTCAGGGCTCTGCCCATGGTCCTTTCTCTTTTGCACTCTACTCTCACCTCCCTGTGTGATTAATCTACTCTCGTGGTCTCTTTGCTGATGGTGAGTCTTCAATCTATTTCTTCCCCTATATCCATTCTTGCAGTTCTGCTGGTCTTTCCAATATCCTCTTTTGGATGTCCCACCTTTCCCTACATTAAAAGTAGTTAAAATAGAACTCCTAACCTGTTCTCTGTTCTTCTCCTCAAACATCCATGCTGTTGGCAATTCCTTCCAGTTCCTGCTCTACAACATTTCAAACCTCCAGCATTTCCTTGCTCTCCCTTGAAATAAAATGCTGGATTTATCTCCTTCCTTGACTACAGGAACCTTCACTTCTCTGACTTCCCTATTTCCTATTTTACTCAATTCCTATTAAGAATGGCTAAAACGATCTTCCAAACTTGATGCTCACCCTTGTTACTTTCTTATTAAAATCCCATGGCTAGCTTCTCTTTGCCAACTGAATTCAATTTAAACATTTTTGCCCCTCCCTTCAAAGCATCTACATAAATCTGACCCAGACTATATCTCTGCTGTTTCTCACAGGATCTTATTAACACCCTTGTTCTGTTAATGATGTCAGCTTCCCTGAGCCCTTCACTTCCTTCTTCCCTCTCAATTTTGTGCCTGGTTTAGCACTATTCCCTGTCTCAGTATGCTAGTTTCTCCCTTTTCTTCTGTATCTTCCTTGTGTCTCTTCTGTGACTAAATAAGAGTTTTTTGTCTTCGGGGCTGTCAACATTTCAAATGCATCTTCATCTGCACTGCCACATAAGTACCTATCACTTCTTAATTATCCTTTCAGTTCTGAAAGACTATGGAAAGGAGGGAAAGAAACATATCAAATATGGGCCCTTTAATTGTCTGTAAAATAGCTAGTATATTTTTGGCACTCTGGGAAGGACAGAGTACATGATGTAATAAGTTAATCAAGGAGAACTTGTTGCTGTATCACAATCTCTTCATATTAAAAAATGCAGTGCAGAAAATATAAAGACAGATTCTATAGTGTGTACCATACATTTATATCATTTTAAATTACTTTTTCGTAGCAATACATTGCTGATACAATTAATGGTAATAATTATCAAGCTTATGTTTAAGTAAACCAGTTGAATGAGCCTGTTTCTCCATAAATAACAAGGCTAGAGAAATTGAGGGAAAGATATGCGATATGTATCAAATAAAGTGTTGTATACCTCAAAATTCTAGGTAACAGAAGTTCTACATAAAAAACTTTAAGTTTATGAGCTCTTAATTAGCTTCTTCTTATCTTCCACTGCACCAGTTAAGACATTTGCGGTCTAGTGTCATAGAAATGAAATTAATAATGTTGTATGCCATGCGAGAATACACTCAGTAGTATAGGAGATACGGTCTGGATATACCTTGTTCGTTCATCAGCTGTCAAAGGATAAAGTCATTTTGGTGATGAACAATCCTTTCTATAGTACTGTTAATTTGTAAAAGATACTGTGGCTCCATTATGGTGCAACATTCTACACCAAGATTCTTCTGTTGACTGAAATATAATTCTATCCAGGCTATGTTTGTTGATCTTCAATATCTTTTCAGAAAAAAAAATCTTATAAATTCTTTCAGAATCATGTCTGAAACCAGGTGCAGTCACTGTGAAAAGAGAAAATCTGTCATCCTTGGTGTGGAAGTGGGGAGAAAGGAAATGACTAAGTGGAACATCTTACAATTCAGTTATGAGAAGTGTCTGCTTTTTATATAAGCTTAATTTATTAAATTAAAGCATCTCTAACGAACAATAAATTTATCCTGCAATATAGTCTTCTCTGTCCCTCTGCAATATTGGGAGGTCAGAGAGATTTTCTTTCTCACACACACATGAACACAGACACTCAAACTTTCACTTTATCTGTTTTCACATTACATGAGCGTGTAGATGTTTCCAACCTCCTTTTTCCTTCCTGTCTCATAGTAGCTGGCTGGAGGCCTTTAAACAAGGGGGATCCATCATTCACTAATCATCGAGAGCCCAGCAGAATGAACTATCCTTATGGATATTTGAAATAAAGCCATTCATACCAAGGAGATAATTTGTAGGATTTGCCAGCATATTAGGTAGATTTTTAGAGTGGATATGAAATCTGGGTAAACAACATTTCATTCATTTAGGGATTGATTGATTGATTTCCAACCCACAAAGCTATGCCATCTGGTCCGTTGGACAACAGAGAAGTTAGATATTAGTTAAATATTATTGTTCATTTCGTTTCCAGATTCGTGTAAGAAATTTTATGCATATCATTATTTAATTAATAGAAAAATGTATCTGGAGTATTGGAAATACCGCAGTCTGACAAGTGGTGGCAACTCTTTATTTTTAATGTTAAGCACACTACAGTGGTCACCTCTAAAAACCTGTCAATTTGGACTTAGATAAATAATTAACTTTGCCTAAGAATTTATAGTGTTTCCCATAGTTGCTACTGAGAACATTTGGGAAATACTGGGGTAATATTTAAGTTATCTACAGTAAGTGGCAAAAGGAGCCAGCAGAACTGTATAGAGGATGGGAATTCTGTTTCATAAAGGATTTTGAGATTTCAAAATTTGGCTTTGTTCCAAATCCGAATGAAACCCAAACATTTCAAAATTATCTGTGAAACAAAAAAAAACAAAAACAAAAAGATTAATCAAAATATTTTGTTCCAATTTTGACTTTCGTTTTTTACATATTATAATATACAATGCAAATTTTTTTAAAATGAAATGAAAAGTAGTTTTAAAATGAAAAACCAAATGTTCTGTTTGAAAATATGAAAAAGAGACACTTGACTTTTTCTCCATTTTTCTTCCAAACAAAACATGATTCCATCAAATTTTCTCTGACCAGCTCTAGTAACCAGTGTACCTTGGAAAAAATATTGTGCCTTCTATTAATTTTCAAGTATTAAATCAATGACTAATTCATGGTTCTTGCACTAGTGTGAAATATAAAATGAAGAAGAAAGTAATTGTGATTTGGAATCAGTTGCTCCTGGACTTCAATTTCCTTATTAATATATTTTATTTTATTCCATTCCAGCTATTTATGACCTCTCCTGTGAAGCATACAAACACTTGGGCAAAACCTCAAATTATTACTGGATAGATCCAGATGGCAGTGGGGCACTGGGACCTTTGAAAGTTTACTGCAACATAACAGGTAACTGTACTGTAATTACCATTTTCATGTTATATTTGTAATGTATATGTGGCAGAGGGTTTGAGGCCTGTCCATAATTCATATTTCTTGGGAAAAGAAAAAAAGATTCAGTTTTAGTAAGAGGCCGGATCATATTAAACCAGCCAAGCTTGTTTGGGTGGTATCTGACCTAATCATTGTTAAAAGGCCTTTGACCTGGTCTACATTCTACATTTAACAATTAGCTTGACCTAAGTACATCATTCAGATGTGAAAAATTGACAACTCTTCCCTTCACCCCCCCCCCCCACAGCGATCTAGTTAAGTGGACCTAACCCCCAGGATAGGCAATGGTAGATCAAAAGAAGAATTCTTCCACTGGCCTAGGTGCTGCCTCTTGGAGAAGTGGATTTACTATAGTGAAGGGAAAATCCTTTTAGTCAGTGTAGGAAGCATCCTCACTATGACCCTTCGGTGGCATAGCTGCACCTGGGCCACTGTAATGCTCATATTGTAGACATAGCATATGTTTCCTCAGTGGACCATGTCTTAGAGCCAGTCTCCAAAATCCTATTGTGTGTATAGGTAACTTGCAAAAACTGGTTAGCAGTCCTAGATCAGGGAGGATTTGATAAGAAAGTTCTCTGGACAGAGCAAGGTGCTTTTTCTGTCTGGATAGCATGATGCTCACAATTAGACCAAAATGTTCAGAGAGAATTGCTTTCAGAGATATAAGCTATTCACTTTTCTTCTTTTTCTCTGTAGCTAAGATGAGAATGTTTTCTCTCGTTTAGCATATGAAAGGGTATATCTAGTTATGTTAAGCAAACAGCTTCTTTTGTTCTTTCTGTTTATAATTAATCTTCTTTGTTAAAAAATACTTTTGTATGAATAATTTCATGCAGACCTTCTTAAAGAAAAGAGAATCCAATAAGCTCTAAAGCGAGTTACTGAAGGGTAAAGGGTTTCTGGAATTTGTGTGTCCAACCCCCTCATCCTTGGTCAAGGGAAATGAACAAAGGGGCCCTATCCCATTGTCTTGTCATGGGTGTGATGGGTGAGCATAAGGATAAGACATTAAAAACAAAGGAGGAGATGAGTTTGTTTTGGTCAGTACTGTTCATTCATTTCCAATGTTCATACATAATGCAATTTGTCTCTGCACTTAGCTGACACTAGTTAATAACCAATACAAAGCTTACTAAATATTCAGCTAAGAGAAGTATTTTACTTAATCCCCGAATTTCCCAAAATACAGGATCTTGTGGGAAATCTGCACAATAAAGAGGTTCCAGAATCTATTTGCTTTCAAATACCCTGACACAGGTCTTCAGAATTCAACTGCAGGAACCAGCAGCAAGAGCGTAGATACATGTTGTAATGATGAAACGCAGGGGGAAAGGCAATCTCTCATTTAACTGGATCCTCACTCTTTGGGGCTTTCAGAATCATAGCCAGCACCTTAACTGTATCAGTAAGTAAACAGGCATGAACTGCCAGGGAACAGTGCAGGGAACTTACGATATATCATAGCGATTCCTAATCAAGAAATGAACTGCCGTGTTCAGCACTAGCTGTAGCTTTGGGGTATTATTCAAAGGTAGCCTTTTCAGTAAAAGTTGATTGAAATAATTTGTTGAGCATGAAAAAGTGAATCTATCCAGGGTGTGAGCACTTTTGACATATGCTAAAAATAAATATACTGGTACACACAAGAATAAAACTAATAGTGTCCCCAAACCAGAAAGTAACCAGACAAGAGAATGAAAACCAACCATCTTCCCTTCCTAATAATATTTTTTTCCACAAAACAACTGCTGTAATTGCCATAGAGATATTGTTTTTAAATTGCCAGTGCGTGGGGAGGTGGTCCATATGATCATGAATGAGAAGGCAGAGGGTCCACAATCCTTTCTCTGCATTAAGATGTGATCCAAGCCATGAAGAAGTTTCAGAACCCTGCTCTAGCTGAATTGCTTCCATCAGGCAATTCCTGTTTAATACATTTGCTGTAATGCAGATATAATTCCCTACATAAATGAGATCATGATAGAACTGATTCACTGTTAAAATGTGAGTAATACACCTCTACTCCAATATACACGACCCAATAGAACACGCATTCGAATATAACGCGGTAAAGCAGTGCTCTGGGGGGGCGGGGCTGTGCACTCCGGTGGATCAAAGCAAGTTCAATATAACGCAGTTTCACCTATAACGCGGTAAGATTTTTTGGCTCCCAAGGACAGCGTTATATTGAGGTAGAGGTGTACTGTGAAAATTGAAATGCAAGTAACTTTAGCCACTCTGCTTTTAAAACTGGACAGTCACCCTAAAAGTTATTGTCCATATGACAGCTTAGAAAAGCATTATTTTTCAATTATTCCTCTATTTACATACTGTATAGAACCATCCTGGGTATATTTCCAGTCCTTACAGCTTCCTTTATTGGTTTATAATGACAGCAGTATAGCATAATGGATAGAGCACCAAACCAGAGATATGGGTTCAATTCAGTATATGTCTTTCTGGATAGAATTCAGTAACCCCTACCCTATATTTTGTGCCAATAACAATATGAAATATCTGTAACATACTAATTAAGGTGAAGAGATCAAGCTTAATTCTTTAATTCTTCTACAGAAATATCTGACTGATGGTATAAATGATATAGTGATGACATATATAATCTTAAATTACCTTATGTAGTGTATTGAAAGATATCAGATTAGTGTTGTTTGACATTAAATAGGTAATACAAGAAAATACTTTAAAATGCAGTTATGTATGGCATATCAGGTATTTACTGCATAACAGACTTATCTGTTCAAAATCATTAGTGCAGGTTTGTGGCATTATTAATAAAATGTTTAATGAAAGACTTCCATTAGCTGAATTATAACTAACTTTTTCTTAAGAAGACAAGGTGAAACAAAGCCCTCATGCCTACAGACATGGCTAGAATTAACTTAAGGATGCTTTGTAAATTCTTATGCTTGTCAGATCGAAAGAGAATTTGATTGCTGTTCCTTCATCACTTACATCAAAGCAGGAATATATTTGTTAATTTTGTGGCATCACCATTGCACTACTAAACTTGTGAGGGTGACAGTTAAATCTAAAAAGTTCTACAGAAAGCCAGTACTTTATTTAATAAGCATCTCTAAATATCCTTTGTCTGAAATAGACAGATCAGCCATTTGAAAGCCAGAATGCCTCTAACTCTTATCTCTTGAGAATGCTGTTTAAATTCTCTGACCTATGCATATTATGAAGTCAAGCAACAAGTTTTGGAAAATAGTCATGTTTCAATAGGGTCACTTTCTTAGAAAAGTTGAAGAGAAAATCAGAGTGCATCAGACATGTGTCCATGTTTCTAGACATAATTTGTGTCAATATCTCTAGACTGTCTTGATTTAGTAGTCTGGATATGTCATGTTAATGTTTTCTGCCCTTCCTGGATTTCTATGGTAACTGAAAAATGTTCTGGGTTCTAAAATCTTTTGGCTAGTCAACAGTGTAAGCAAAATATAAAGAATACAATGTGTGCGGAAACTAGGGTGACCAGATTGCAAGAGTGAAATATCAGGACACATTGGTTGAGCAGGGTGACGACAGACAGACACAGGTGCACAGCCCCAATAGGAGCCAGAAGCACACTGGTCCGCCTGGCCTTGTGCTACCAGCGTGCCCCTTGGGGATGGGCCCATGCTGCACCACACAGCTCCCCTGCCCAGCACCCCCTGGATCCACTATGCCCAGAGCCCCCCTAAAACCCTTCCACCACAAATGCACAGTGCTGTGCACATACACCCGCCCAGCACCCCCCTGCCCACAGCCCCACCACAGCTGCCCAGCACCCCACACAGAACCCCCCACTTGCTAGTTTCCTAATACACACAGATTTCCCCTCCCTCCCTTCCTTCCTCTCTCCTAGTGCCCTTCCCCACAGCCCCACCATCACAACTACACAATGCCCCATACAGAACCGCACTGCCCAGTGCCCTGACACACACAGATCTCCCCCACTGCCCAGCACCCTCCACACCCTCACAGCCCAGCACCCCCCACACACCTCCCAGACACTCACTCCATCACACCCTGCCCCCTTCCCTGGCCGCACTCACCAGCCCTGCTGGGAGGTCTCTGGCTCCTAGGGTGAGAGAGGCGAGGGGAGTCTCCAGACTCTCCATTTGCTGTGCCCGCCACAAGCACGAGCTCCGTGGCTCCCATTGGCTGGGAAAAGCGCCAATGGGAGCTGCTGGAGCCACGGAGCAGGGCTTGCAGGCGCCGGCAGCATGCAGAGCCCCCCCGCCCTCAGAGCCAGAGGGACCTGCCATGGGGCGAGGTGGGGAGTCCTGGCGGTGCTCACCTGGGGCGGCTCCCATCCCGGGAAGCATCCGGCAGGCTGGTCCCTCTGGCTCCTAGGGTCGTGGGTCAGGTCTGTTGGAGGGGGGGGAAGGAGGGCTCTCTGCCTGCTCCCGGCACCTGCAAGCCCTGCCCCTGCAGCACGTGGCTCTCCTGCCAACGGGCAGGTGCCGGGAGCTGCCCCAGGAAGCGTTGAGCGGCGGCGCCGCAACTGTGGTGCCGGGACTGCGGTTCGGACAGACCCTGATATCGGGACAAAGGGCGTCCTGACCTATGTAAGGTCGGGATGCGGGTCAAGTCCCCTAAAATTGGGAGTGTCCCGATAATATCGGGACGTCTGGTCACCCTAGCAGAAACTACAAAACCACTAGAAACCATCTGAGATGTTCTCTAAGAAATGCTATTTATATTCAAAGCAAAGATTCCAAACCAAAGCAAAAAACTATACCCCCTTTCTCCAAAACTTTCATGTTAACACTGCTATATTTTGAAATTAAATCATACAAAAGTCAAGAATCTCTAAAGTTAAGGTTCTGACATTCCATATTTAAATGACCATTCATGATAAATTAGTAAAACTTGAAGAAATTGTGAACATTTTTAGATACCCAGCATTTGTCCAAATGCTTGTGAACAATAACGATGTTAATCACAGCTTTTCAAAAATATTTGCAAATCAATATTTATACCGTTTGCCCCCAACTCCAAAGGCTGGAGCCTTTCAGAAGAGACCATTTAAACAATGTTTGTTTTAAAGGCGTAACGGGACATATTGTACAGTACTTAGTTTGAATTAGAGATTGGCCGACTCATGATCTGAATCCAGAATGAAATCTTCCCAAAGTTCAGTGGTGTTTGGATTTAATGCTCTGGTTCAGCCCTTTATAGAAAGAGACCCAACCTGTGAAGTTAAGGTGTTTCTCTGAAATTAGATTCAGATAGATCTCCCAAAAGTTACAGGAAACAGTTTGGAGCCCTCTTTGTTTTCCACTGAAATAATACAAGAACTGCACTGAAACAAGCTATGTTGTTTGCAATGTTTGATGTAGATCTAAACTGTATTAGATCTCCAGCCCATTCTCAAATGATTTTTGGCATTTCTGAATCCTAGCTCCTCTTTGGGCTTGTTCATACTCCTTTGACAATTCCACTTATGGAATATGAAGTGGAGAAATAATAGTGAGCAATGATACCCTAAATGTTTTGAATCTCAAAATAACATTCAGTTCAAGACAGCTCTTATTTTATCAAAGCCCATTTGTTTATTTCTGGTATTTATAATCTCTTGGTCAAAATGTGGCTGCCCTGCAAGGATCTTAAAGGGGGAGAGGGCACAGAGAGACCTTAATTGCTAGTCAATCCATCTAGGAAGCAACCATATTTTTGGCTGCAATATGTCGGTAAGTGCATGGGTAGAGTCTTACCAGCCCTAACTATAGTTCTCCAGATCCCCCTGAGCTTATCTCCGGGAAGGGGGTGTGGTCATGGTCTAGCCATTCCCGCTTCATGCTCTGTGCTACAGTGCTACTCTGAATCTACCAGCCAGTCTACATTTGAAGAGCAAATGTAGAGAGTTGTAAGTACATTCCTAGTTGTTGCTAACAAAGGCATTTAACTACTGTGTCTTGTACATTGTGGTCATCATTGTGGTATCTGGATACCTGCTATTGGCTTCTGCAAGCAATTATGATCATAACTCATCCTTTTCCTTTCCCAGTGCAGCTCAGGACTGTAAAGCCTTCTGTCTCCACATACTTTGACAATTCACTAACTGTACCTTCAGCCTCTTTCAATCATGCCAGTTATACAAAAAGATGGACCCCCACCCCAGCATTTCATGAAAATTATACATGTGGTAGTTATTGCCATGACATTGTGAACAGACTTTAAGCAGCCACAACTGTTGTGCCCCATGATTTTGCATCTCCTTGCCATAAATAGCGGGTAACTGGAGTGCTTTTTATGATGACATATGTGGAAACATATGGCATGGCTATAAATGTGCCATTCATCACCACATACTTGATGAAAAGCGGCCTGATAGTGGTAAATGTTTAATTCTATTGTACAGATCTTATACAATTGGCTTCTCTAATGGGACATTTTGCTTGAGGGCTAATTGGACAATCTGCCTAATGACAGCACCTTCAGCATACATATATGTAGGAATTACACAGAGTTTTCAGTGCTTCTGTGCCTCTCATCTATCAAGGAATTTCCTTCTATAGTCTATTGGATAGTGGGGGGGAAACTAAAAAAAAACATCAGTGCAGAAGCTTTATTTTGGAAATCTTTTCATTTGCCACTCTAGTTGCTTCCATCAATACTTCTTTTCTCTTTCTTTCCTCTCCCCCACTCTCCTTTTACTGGTTTTTTCTATTTTTTCTTTCTCTCCCCCGTTCTCTTTCTTTCTCAGCTCGGAAGGGCATGTGACATACTCTAGCAGAGTCTAAGTGGTGCCAGCACTGCTGCTGGCATCTGAATCACCTAATATGCAGATCACAGGCATAATCACGCTAAATGTTAATCTTCTTCATACGTGTCCAGGGGGTTGCTGTGGAGGGAGAAGACAAAAACAAAGGGACATTGGAAAGGAATATGGCAATGCCAATTGTTAATTTTCCAGGATCCTCACGCTTTGGCAGCGAAATTTAAAAAAAAAAAAAAAAAAAGCGCACCTAGGAAAATGCAGCAATTCCCATAATCCCCTATTCCGTGAAAAACACTGAATCAAGGAGTAGGTTCTTGTCTGAGACCAAACACTGATGTATGTTATTGCAGAACTCTTTATAACTCATGTTTCAAGGAATATGCTAAAGGATGGGGGAGGAGTATTAGCTGACTGCTGCAGACTAGCCAAATGAGAACTGGATAGCTGTAATTTAGAGCTCTATTTGAACTTCTCATCTATTAAAGATAGGTATTGCTATTTGCACTTTTGTATCTGTCTGGATCCTGTACCCTAGCAGAGGTCACACTGGGAATACTCATTAAGTTTGTGCTATCTATAATGTTCTCACTTGCACTTTATGGTCACTTTACTAAAATGAAATGGCTTTTATAGGCTAAACAGTTATTTTACCCTGAGTGGGTTTCACTGGATAATGAAGACATGTGGGGAAAGAATTAGCTATTTTCTTTATATTTTGATGACACTTTTCTTTTTTTCCCCTCCACATTTGCCTCCTCATAAAAGGTTTCTCTAATTCAGTGTGTGTCTGTGGACTTTGGGGAAGCAAGTCTGTGATTAAATGTATCATGTCACAGCTTAGAACCTGTTGGCTTCAGATTGGGTTTCCTGGTTTACAAACCACAAAATCTCTTATACACTCTTTGCAAAGGTTTCCTTGCCTGTAGGGGTCAGACATTTCAAACAATGACTCCTGGGTATGTCATATCAAGACCTGGTTGTTTCTGTCTACTGATGCTGTTTGTCAAGTTGACAGGCAGCAGGACTAAGAATCAAACTACTTATCTGGAGAAGACAAACTTAGAAAAAATAGTACACTATCTGTACAGGGATTGTTTTCATTGTCAGAATTCAGAGTGGATTCATTTAAAGGAAATGAAACATTTAAAAATCCTGTGCAAATGGCATATTAAGTTAATTTATTTCCAAGATACATAATCAAGCATTTGAAAAGAGTATAGTCAATTTAAAAAGAGACAAAGAGTGCAAGCGAGAGAGATTCATTCTACTTTGAATCCCTAATCAGTGTTCAGGATGCAGTCCTGCACTCTTATGTTTAATATTCTAAATTAATTTACCTAGAAAAGCAGGTTAGCAGTTCTGTCACTATTCACATGAAAAATTCAGGGCTTCTTACCTCCTCCTGTTTGCTCTGGCAGATGCTTTTTTTAAAAGAAATGACTCAGCAATGAATGAGCTGCAGCACACATCCATCCTTGTCTGTACACACACGCAAACAGTGAGCTGCCAATGCAAGTTCCATGCCACAGCTGAGTCATCTGTGCAGAGAGACTCCCCTATGGCTCCTTTCTAAAAAGTCCTGTTTCTCTTTTCACAGCACAGTTTCTTATCATAAACTCTTCAAGGAAGGGACTCTGTGATTTCCTATGTGTTCATACAGCACCTAACATAATGGGGCACTAAACCTGACTGGGGCCTCTGGATGCTACTGTTAAATTAACATCATGTTAAGTATAATACAGGAGCAGTAGCCATGCCCCAAGAAATATGTACCTGAGTCCTATAACAGTGAGAAATGTATCATGATCAGTGGAACTGGAGTCAGAAAGCCGATGTTCCGTGGAGAGACTGTTATTGAGAGGACACCAGGAAAATAGGCAATGCAAGGAGTTAGGCCAGAAGCAACTCAGCCTCATGGACAGAGCAGTCCACGGGGTTTAATAAAGTTCTGTTTGTTCAGCTTAACCTGCATTCAGCATCACACTTTGCAAATGAAACATGGTGGCAGCAGCTGAGCTGTAAGTCCTCTCCAGTGCAGCAGCTGGCAGCATGAGCCATGGAACTCTGTCTGAAGGCCCTGAAGCCCTGGATTTTGCAGACACAAACCTCACCCAAGGCTGTCTTCTTGTTAGCAATTTTGGCACACAGGAATTACCCCTTCACAGGGGTGTCAAAACAGTCTAGCACAGGCACTGATGGAATGAATGACCAAAACCCTGTTACCAATGAGGGACCTGTTGCAGCCTGCAGGATGGAGACATCACTGAAGGAGATGGCCAACAATCAGAGCTAGCAGGTGTAAAGTATGACAGGTCAGCAAGGACCTAGTGGACCTGGCAACAGGCATGCCATTAAAGAGAAACCAGGAGTGGACTAAATGAGTTGTAAGGAGTGTAGTGGCACTCATGTTATAAAAGGTGACTACTCAAGAGGGACAAGAGGTCTGAAGGAACAGGGGACACTTACACACCAGTAGACACAACACCTGGAGCATCTACAGAAATCATCACAGAATAGAGAGAGAGAGAACCATCTGAAAACCAATCCCACATGCAGAGGAGACTCCACATAGAAATAGTTTGCTACACTTGGAGACGGGTGATAGAGTGAGGTCATTCCTGCTGAGGAGACCAAACTATCTCAAAGACTTTATAAGCAGATGCCTCTGTGGTAAATATAAGACTTCAACTTGACTATGTGCTAGCAACCTCTGGCCAAAGGAACACTGGGCATCTATTATTTGCTGTAATGTTTATACTAAAATGTTTGTAAAATAGGGAAGATGTATCACAATGGATACATCCAGTGGAACTGGAGTGAGATGATCCAAGTTCCCTGGAAGAACTGTTATTGAGAGAACACCTGGAAAACAGAGTAGTCCACAGGATTTAATAAAGTTCCACTTGTTCAACTTAACCTGCACTCAGCCACATTCTTTAATAACAAAATAAGTAGGTATACTTATTTTTAGGGAGCCATTTTATAATGAATGACATCTACCACAGTGGTAACAACTGTTTCCAGGACCTGTGCAGGTTTACGAGACAAAATATGGCTGTGTCATTGCAGTGTTCACCACTTCCAAATCATCTGTATACACTTTAAGTTATAAAAGAATTCCAGACCCTGGACATCACTGGAGTTAGGGGAGTTTAGACAGTCTTCTTGTTTAGAACACACACTCTGCCCAGACTCTGCCACTGTACTGGGGCTTAGAACACCCACAACTGAAAGACAGAATAGTGTGCCAAGGCCCAACAGGGAGACTCTTCATTAAAAGCAGAGAAGGTGGAGTCCAACTAGAGTAGCCATCACAAAAGCCTGAGATATAGGTCCTACTGCATGTACTAGACAGGAACCGCTGATCTACCTAAATAAATTTAGAATGCTACTGAAGGACTGTACTGCCTGAGAGCAGTTTCCTTTTAGTATAAAACGTTGGTACTTTCTGATTCAACAGTACTTCCTGAAGGCACAAGTCAGGATTACCCAGCATTAATCAATGTCTGCATTCTTCACTCCCTGACTTTAGAATAAAGACAGATGCTTCTGGCAAAGAACATTCAGATTCATTGTTTTTGTTTGTTTGTTTGTTTGTTTTTTAAATTTAGTTGCAAATGTTTCACACAGTGCCCAGGCAAAAATCTCATATCAACAGAGCATATAGGAAAAAACAATGTGTAGCCGATAGTATATTTTTTTATTTACATTAACTCTATATTTTTGACTCTTTTCACAATGGGCAAACATGTAAATATGTGAAAGTGAAAACTTGAACGAAATCTGAAGTTGTTCTAGCCAAATTATGCTCTCTGTTACATCAGGTAAATTCAAGCTTACTCTTTGGGAGTCAGTGCAGTAAATCAGGATTTTTTCCTGGTGCAAATGAGTGCAGAATTTGGCCTATAGAGTCATATCTTGATGTGCGTTGTCTGTGCAGTGGCCTGAACTCTGATGCAGAGTCCTCAATTTACAAATGAACAGATTTGCATTAGCTATTTGTCCTTCATAAGAACAAACAAAACAAAAGAAGAACCTGACATTAATATATAGTAATAGTACAAAATACCATTGTAACACTGCTGTACAATATCGCATTAAGGACCTTCCTGCAACCAGTGGGCATTTTTGCATTTTGTGTTCAATTTTTCTTACCAGTAAAATTTTGGCAAGGGAGTAGTGAACCCCTCACACAGCCTCATAGATAAGCCCCTTGAAAGTCTGATTGACAGCAGATTTGTGAGTTGTAGAAAACCGGAGTTGAAATTGTCCCCTATGACCTGATGTAGCACTCTGTCTGTCTCGTACACACACCTTTTATAAGCTCAGTCCAGATTCATGATTGTCAGAGGCAATGATCGCTGCCTGAAAGGTACTTTATTCACAATATCGATATAGTAATTAGCACAGAACTAATCAGACATGACTATTACTTTTTTCACTCACACATTAGAGTAATATAATGGAAAGAGCTGCTCCAGTTTGCTGCTGGAGGGGAGCCATTCAAAGCCTCTTCAGGTGACTGACATTTGTGCTAGCAACTATGAGGCTTCCATAAATCAAGCAGACCTGTAACCTAGTGCTATCAAGCAGCTGTTAAACTGACAAGGGCCTCATTCCTTAATCCTACTTCAGACACTTGTATATACCTGCCTGTGTGCTTTAATGCTTCTTTTGTTGCAAAAAACATGATAAGGCAACTTAGAAATAATAGACCTATGAGAGCTATGGAAACAACTGCCTAGTGGGTCAGCAGTCAGCAAACTCACAAAGCTCGAGAGTACTTTCAAGAATTGTCTTTTTGCAGCAAGTTTCTCAAATCCCATGGCATATTGGCATTCCGAGTGACAGCTTTCCTACTGGATGGCACTTTTATCAAGCTGGTTATCTTCTTAGCATATGCGCAATGTGCCTCAGGTGGCACATGACCAGGATTAATCACCAAATTTAGTCTGATGGTTGGATCATTAGCTTCCCTGGCCTGGGCTGTGTACTGATGTGGGGTGCGACCTGAATGCTGATCCATGTCTACCATGATGTTTATGATTCTGTACTACAACTCTCACACTCGTATTGAAAGAATGCTAGCTACCACACATCTGTACTCCAGACTCCAGGCTCTAATCTCTCCCACTTCACTGTGACTTAGAACATCTACCATTGAACACAGGCAGGCACGGAAAGTGTGCTAAGGGCCAACAAGGAGGCTCCTCATTAAAGCAAAGAAGGTGGAGTCTAGCTAGACTAATATCACAAAAGCCTGGAGTAAGATACTACTACATTTACTAGACAGGAACCGCTGATCTACTTAATACATTTAGCATGCTACCGGAGCAGCCAGCTTAAGGAATTTCCTGTAACATAAGAGATTAATATTTTCAGATCCAATAATATTTTTTGAAGGCACAAAAATGTTGATTAATGTTTCTAGAATTGTTACTTTGATCATTCTGAACAAAGATTTGCACACGCATACCCAATAACCATGTTAGAACAATTTAATGCAATAGACTGCTCAGAAGGGGCATATCTTTATCTAGCATATGTTATATAAGGCAATCTCATGTTAATACAAAACATGTTAATGCTCTGCTAGCCATAACATGGTTTAACACAGTTGTGGCTAACATAGTTTCAACCCTAGTGTTAACAATAGCTTTAGCTTGCTTCAAATTCCACTCTGTCCCGTGCCACTGCATCTTTTCCCTTCCTTTACTGCATGTATAAGTTATTTCTTCTGGAGTTATCCCCTGAGAGAGGTTGAAATATGGTCCAAGCCTCAGTGTTGTGTATAGTTCTGTGTGCAAATTAAAGGAAACAATGCAAATTTTAATTATGTGCCTACTCTTTGTTTTCATTTATCCACAGACACACTCTTGTTATCTTGCAGAGTCCCATTTTTTCAAATGTGTTGAACTTTCCTTTATCTGTTTCTGGTGGCAAATTCATCTTTTATTCCTTCTTTCCCTTATCCTCTTGCTATTGCTTCCAATTGGAAGACATAAGGAAAAGACACATGAAATCATTTCTTTTCTATTTTGAGCACATATTAAACCTACCAAATGTCTGTAATAAGATGGATTTTTAAGGTAATTTTTCAGGGAACTGGAGAATCCCTCTGGACTGTTCTCCTCTGTTCTGGCTGTTTCCAGTGAATACATTGTTTGCGAATGTTTAGCATCATTTGATATATTTGACCATTTATTTTCAGTAAATTTAATGTCATTAAGTTTATGGATTGACAATGTGGATGCCAACTGTGATAACTGTCTCTTAGTAGGTATATGCCCAGTAGGAACTGGACTGAGACCACCAGATCTTTACATATGGGCCAAAAAATTGCCATCAGATGATAATTCTATTCAGCCACTGGGAATCTGAGCAGCTGTGAACTAATGACCTAGCAGCAAAAGGTTTCTAATTTTATTAGTAGTCTATTGAACCATCCAATTCCCATAGTTTAGAGATTCTGAAATCTAGGTTATTTAAAAAAAATCTAGATCTTCTGAGAATCAGCGTAGGGTGAAATCTTGGTATAATGGAAATCTGTGGGTGTTGGCTTAGTGACACGTACAGTTTTGTGAATATTGTAACATTGATATTTTCAGTGTGCGTTCATCACACTTCCTTCCTCCCTCCCACTTTCCATAAGAAAAGGAAATAATTTACTATTATGTGATATGGTAGTTTACAAATAAAAAATTAGCACACCAAAAAAAAAGAGCAAAACTATATGGTCCCTTCTGGAGAGTTTCATTTTTGGTAAATGCATTTTAAAAAGGGAGCCATATGTCATATTCTGCTATGTTACACTCATACAATCTCACTGAGGTCTGGGGCCTGAATGAGTATAAATTAGAGTATAATTAGGCCTTAAATAATGAGAAAAATATAGTACTAAAAAATAAATAGGCAAGTCATTAGTAATTTCAGCGATTATCTGAAGGTCCCCTCTATTGTTAAGGTACCAAAATAATTTACATTCTAATCCTGGTTTCACACTCTTTACTTTCCTTCATAAATTCATCTTTTTATATGACTAGTATAAAAAATTATGTAGATATTAGATATTTAGGAGTTCAACAAGGTTGAGAAAATGCACTTTTTCCTGTTTTTTTAAGACAATGTTTTATATAATTGGCTAGGTACCTTTTGATTTTTAACACCTTTCTGCAGTAAAAGGCACAGGCTGACCGAACTACAAGCCTAATGAAAAGTCTGTTGGAGTCAATGGCAAAACTACCATTGACTTCAGTATACTTTGGATAAGACCAGAGATGGAACCTGATATGAACCAGAATAGCATCACCCATGCACCCCAAGTTTCAAATCATTAGATAGAAATGTGAACTTCTTCTAATTAAAAATTCTCGTTGGTTTTGCAAAGAAAATAAGCGTGGTCATGACTTCCATATACATATGGAGCCTCAATATGATTAGAGACAAAATGCTAATTCATCTTCTCCCTGGAAGGTATATAATTAAAACCCTTGTCACTGGATTCTAACCAAGTTAAAGTATACCAAACACAAGCAACAAAGACGAGTTATGCACAGCTGAGAATTTTTTCCCACTAGCTCACAAAAATTAGCTCTGAAGTCAGTACTACAGAAATTGGGGAAGAAGAAGAAAAAAGGTAAAATCAACTGTACAAATTACGTTTATTTTTAAAAAAGTGGAGGGAGAAAATGTTATTACAAAAGTATTTTTCTCTTTTTGCAGACTGAGCAAATGTGTTCTATCAGCCTTATACAATGACCTTAACCTTGAGAAAAATTTAATAACGAAAATTGCAACCAACAGAACTGTAAGGTGCAGAATCATTGTTCTGTACATAGCATATAAAAGTGTGTTTTTGCCCCCATCCATCTCTATCCTTTGATTATTTATTAACCTTGACCTAGAAGTTCCAGGTCCAGGTTTCTTGACTGCATTTTAAGAAAATTGCAGTATTCTGTTTATTTCTCATCCTATTTTGGTCTTCATATGAGTTTTGGCAAAGTATTTTTGAAACATTAAATTGCCTTCTCTTTTATTTATTTATTCTTTGCAATCACAAAGATTTGCTACAATTGGTTTATCAATATTCTCCATTATTTTAGCAAGGATTTGATCATGCATCCATTGACTTAACTGACATAGTATTAGGGTTTAAATGACCAAGCTCAAAAAATTTGGTAATATAATGTATGATACTAAAATGTCGCTTGCAGTTACCATACATATATGAAAAATATTTCCTGTTTTGTGCTGGATCATGTTCATTTATAAATGTAGCTTTTTTCCATAGAATTTCACATACAAGTACTTTCATATTGAAAAATGTGAACATTTAGATGTAACAAATGGATATTCATCTGAATAAAACATTGTAATTTCAGCAGTGCCAAGGTTTACACTATAAAGGCATTATATTTAAGCCAAGCCATGTCAAATTTCAAGTTTTTGAATAAATATGTGCCATTTTCATGAATTTGAAACAACATATGAAAATGTTAGTCTTCAGGTTTTTTCAGATTTTATTGCAAATGTTCCACACAGAACCCATGCAAAATAACATTTTCATATCATGCATGCTTTATGTATTTTAATTCTATGTCTGTGTTCCCTGTTGCCACAATTACTATCACTAGTGCTACATTTCTGGCAGTTATCATTTTTATTAGTTTCTTTTTGTAAATCTTAAAAGATTGTTGCCTGTAATGTACAGCTGTGAAGGTAACAGTAGAAAACGTTTTACTCAGATCCACAGGAGCTGCCAAGTTAAAATGAAAGGTGTGTGGGAGTCCAAGGCCTGGTCTACTCTAGGAGGTTATGTCGAATTTAGCAGCGTTAATTCGAATTAACCCAGCACCCGTCCACACAACGAAGCTATTTATTTCGACATAGAGGTCTCTTTAAATCGATTTCTGTAATCCTCCCCGACGAGGGGAGTAGCACTAAATTCGACATGACCATGTCGAATTAGGGTTAGTGTGGACGGAATTAGACGCTAATAGCTCCGGGAGCTATCCCACAGTGCACCACTCTGTTCATGCTCTGGATAGCAGTCCGAGCTTGGATGCTCTGACCAGCCACACAGGAAAAGCCCCGGGAAAATTTGAATTCCTTTTCCTGTCTGGGGAGTTTGAATCTCATTTCCTGTTTGGACATCGTGGCGAGCTCAGCAGCACTGGCAACGATGCAGAGCTCTCCAGCAGAGGTGACCATGCAATTGCAGAATAGAAAGAGGGCCCCAGCATGGAGTGATCGGGAAGTCTTGGATCTGATCGCTGTGTGGGGTGATGAGTCCGTGCTTTCTGAGCTGCGATCGAAAAGACGGAATGCGAAGATCTATGAGAAGATCTCAAAAGCAATGACGGAGAGAGGATACAGCCGGGATGGAATGCAGTGCCGCGTGAAAATCAAGGAGCTGAGACAAGCATACCAGAAGACCAAAGAGTCAAATGGACGCTCCGGATCCCAGTCCCAGACATGCCGTTTCTACGAGGCGCTGCATTCCATTCTAGGTGCGGCCGCCACCATTACCCCACCACTGTCCGTGGACTCTGACGATGGGATATTGTTGACGGCCGCTTCCTCGGAGCTGTTCGCGGACGGGGAAGATGAGGAAGGAGATGAGGAGGACGAGGCAGTCGACAGCGCTTTCAACGCTGATTTCGCTGACAGCCAGGAGCTCTTCACCACCGTCACGGAGATCCCCTACCAACCCTCCCAAGGCAGTAACCCGGACCGTGAATCAGGGGAAACATCAGTAGGTAAGTGTTTTAAACATTTATTTTGAATAGAATAGGCATGGTATATTAGCAACGGGTTTTTAATTATTAGTTTGCCCTAGGCACTTAACTTTTTAGTCCTTGCCAGTGCAGCTACTGGAAAAGTCTGTTAACATGTCTGGGGATAGAGTAGAAATCCTCCAGGGACATCTCCACGAAGCTCTCCTGGAGGCAATGCGAAAGCCTTTGCATCAGGTTCCTGGGGAGAGCAGCCTTATTGCCTCCTCCATGATAGGAAACTTTTCCATGCCAGGCTAGCAGCAGGTACTCCGGTATCATTGTCTGGCAAAGCATGGCGGCATATGGCCCTGGTGTTTGCTGGCATTCACGCAGCATGCGGTCTTTCTCTGCCTCCGTAATCCTCATCAGAGTGATATCACTCATGGTGACCTGCTTTGAATTAGGGGAATTTTAGTATGGGGACTGATTGCCTGTTCCTTTAAATTACGGTAATCGGTGGTTTACGGCCATGCGGTGGGGGTGGGGAGGCGAACCGTTCCTGCTGAGCGGTTCGCCAGCAGCATGCAGGGATCTTTCACAGGGACAGCCGCGACGGGGGTGGGACAGGAGCAGAGTTCATGCCGGCCGGATCGCCGGCAGTGTGCAGGGATCTTTCCCGAACCCAGCCACGTGGTGGGGGTGGGGAGGCGAACCGTTTATGCTGAGCGGTTTGCCGGCAGCATGCAGGGATCTTTCCCGGGGACAGCCGCGACGGGGGTGGGACAGGGGCAGAGTTCATGCTGGCCGGATCGCTGGCAGCAGGAACTGGCCAACGCTAGGAGCATTGCTTGGAACGTGTAAGGAGGGCACTGCTATAAATTATGCTTTAAGCAGCCAAAAGTCTACGGCTTACCATGTCCACCTGCTAGCCAAATTCCGTTGTCCGGCCCCGCTTGTGTGATCTGTACAGCAAGACCCCAGGCACTCAATTGGAAGGCTGAAAATTCGACCTTGTACTGAGTGCGTATGTGATAGGTACTGTGCATGGTCTTGTTCACAGAGAAAGACTATATTCATTGTTCGCAAAACTGAATCTTTGTGAGGAATTCACTCCCTTTTTCCCATCCCACAGCTGCGAGTGTCTCCCGAGCTACCCCAGCATCCCCCTCCCAGAGGCTGGCGCAGATCAGGCGACGAAAGAAAAGGACACGGGACGAGATGTTCTTAGAACTTATGGTCTGTTCCCAAGCCGAGACGGCACAGCAGACCCAGTGGAGGGAGAACATGTCACAATGCCAGCGATCACACAGCGAACGGGAGGACAGGTGGCGGCAGGAAGAACAGCAGGCGACTCAAACGCTGCTTGGACTAATGAGGGAGCAACCACACATGCTCCGGCGCCTTGTAGATGTTCTGCAGGACCGGAGGCAGGAGGACAGAGCCCCACTGCATTCTATCTCTAACCGCCCTCCCCCGCCACAAAGTCCCATCCCCCCCTCACCCAAATTCCCAAGAAGGAGGGGCGGCAGGGGCCGTGAAAACAGTCACTCCACCCCTGCAGACTGCTCAAATTGCAGAAGGCTCTCATTCCCAAAGATTTGATATGTCCTTTCCTTCACTCCAAAAGCACCTCACCCAATCCCCCATCCCAGTTTCATCCCCTAACTGTGTAGTTCTTAATAAAAAATATGTTTCTGTGAATTACGGTTTCCGTCATGTTCTTTTAGAGGACAGTGTGTTTGAAGGGGGAGAAGGGGGTTCGTAATTGGAGAGGACAGTCACCTTTACCAGGGTACAGACACGGGGGCAGGTTCAGCAGAAGGTCACACACACATTGCAGTCACTAGGCACCCTGGTCAGTCTGGGAGGTGGTTTTCATGTTCTGTGTGGGGGGGCTATGTGAGTTTGTGGCAGGGGAGGGCGGTTACAGATCTTATGCAGCGGTCCTTAGCCTGGATCACAGAGCCACGCAGCAGGGGATCTGTAACCGCCCTCCCCCGCCACAAAGTCACATAACCCCCACACACAGAGTCCCGAAAAGGAGGGGTGGCAGGCTCCGTTGAAACAACCAGTCCACCACTGCGGACCACTCTAGGAGCAGGAGCCTATCATTCCTCGAGTTTAGAAGCGTCCTTTCCATCACTACACCCGCTCCCCACCACAGTCTGCGTCCCAGTTTATTAAATCCTTAATAAAGAAAATGGTGTTAATGATCAAAGTTTCATTTATTTTATTTTTAAAGGTGTGTTGGAAGGGGGGAAGGGGCTTGGTAGCAGGAGAGGATAGTCAACATTAAGTGGGTAAAGAAACGGGGGCAGGTTCAGCTTCTGTTTAAAAAATTTAAGTTACAGGTTATCCTGGTCACTCTTGAACCTAGCTTTCAAAGCTTCCCGGATGCACAGCGCGTCCCGCTGGGCTCTTCTAATCGCCCGGGTGTCTGGTTAGGTGTAATCAGCAGCCAGGCGATTTGCCTCAACCTCCCACCCCGCCATAAACATCTCCCCCTTGCTCTCACAGAGATTGTGGAGCACACAGCAAGCTGCAATAACAATGGGGATATTGGTTTCGCTGAGATCAGAGCGAGTCAGTAAGCTTCTCCATCTCCCCTTCAGACATCCAAAAGCACACTCCACCACCATTCTGCACTTGCTCAGCCGGTAGTTGAAGAGTTTTTTTCACTGTCCAGGGCGCCTGTATAGGGTTTCATGAGCCAGGGTATTAGCGGGTAGGCTGGGTCCCCGAGGATCACTATAGGCATCTCCACATCCCCAACAGTTATTTTGTGGTCCGGGAAGTAAATACCTTCCTGCAGCCGTCTAAACAGACCAGAGTTCCTGAAAATGCGAGCGTCATGAACCTTGCCCAGCCATCCAACGTTGATGTTGGTAAAACGTCCCCTATGGTCCACCAGTGCTTGCAGCACCATTGAAAAGTAGCCCTTTTGGTTAATGTACTGGCTGGCCTGGTGGTCCGGTCCCAGGATAGGGATGTGAATTCCATCTATAGCCCCACCGCAGTTTGGGAATCCCATCACAGCGAAGCCATCTATGATCACCTGCACGTTTCCCACGGTCACTACCTTTGACAGCAGTAGCTCAACGATTGCGTTGGCTACTTGCATCACAACAACCCCCACGGTAGATTTGCCCACTCCAAGTTGGTTCGCGACTGACCAGTAGCTGTCTGGCGTTGCAAGCTTCCAGAGGGCTATGGCCACTCGCTTCTGGACAGTCAGGGCTGCTCGCATCCGAGTGTCCTTGCGCTTCAGGGCAGGTGACAGCAACTCACAAAGTTCCAGGAAAGTTCCCTTACGCATCCGAAAGTTTCGCAGCCACTGTGATTCATCCCAGACCTGCAACACTATGTGGTCCCACCAGTCGGTGCTTGTTTCCCGGGCCCAGAATCGCCGTTCCACAGCATCAACATGACCCATTGCCACCATGATGTCCACGGCACGGGGTCCCGTGCTTTGCGAGAGGTCTGTGCCCCTCTCAGACTTAATGTCCTCACCGCGCTGCTGTAGTCTCCTCGCCTGATTTCTCAGCATCTGCCTCTGAAAAAGGTGGATGATAAGGCGCGAGGTGTTGACAACGGCCATAACTGCAGCGATGATCGCAGCGGGCTGCACGCTCGCGGTGCTGTGGCGTCCACGCTGTCAATCACCAGAAAAGTGCGCAAACTGATTGCCCGCCAGCGCTTTCACGGAGGGAGGGCGGGAGTGAGGGTTGAATGACGACAGTTACCCAAAACCACCCTCGACACATTTTTTGCCCCAGGAGGCATTGGGGGCTCGACCCAGAATTCCAGTTGTCAGCGGGGACTGCAGGATGGCTACCCACAGTGCACCGCTTCCAATGTCGATGATGCCCCGTTAGTGTGGACTCGCAAAGTCGAATTACTGTCTTTAGTATGGATACACACGTTCAACTTTGTAATATCGGTTCCACAAATTCACTTTAAGTAAAATCGAACTACTCTCGTAGTGTAGACATACCCCAAGAGTAATGGCGTGTTCTATGGTCATATTGGAGTAGAGAAGTCATGGGTGCTTGGATTTCTCAGTTTTTGAGAAAGTCTGTAAGCTTATGTTAACATACATCTGCACATAGCACCGGTCCCACTTCATAAATGGTTTTAAACAACGTTTATTGCAAAATAAAGGCTATTTTAATTAAAATAACATGACTTGTGACTTTTAGGAATTTTTAGTATAAATTTATGGTATTTGCCTTTTTTCCCTGACCAGGTTGTGTCTTTTTGTGTAATTTGCCACAGCAAGTCACTAGCCCTCTCCGTTACCTTTGATTTAGATTGAAACTGAACAAATGAACGACCATCATATGAACCCATCCTTGAGTGTCATAGTCTAATTTGCAGACTTGTAATTACAGTCTGCTAAACGTTCCCCTTTTCTTTTAATGTCATTGCATCCCTTGCTTGAAATCATAGGTGTCCCACAAAGTTTTGCACCGTATGACAGGATCTTTTAAACTGTGTGTTGTTGGTCAAACTCCGAGTGAAATTATGACTACTGTGAAGTTTTTTAATTCACAGACTTCATCTGAAAGATTATGGAATAAAAATCTGCATCCAGTCCCACAGTAAATACATCAAAGTTCTTATCCCCTGGATATCACCATGGTACCTAAGCATGTCTTCATTCCCTTGTGTACTCTGACAAAATTGGGTCTGAATTCTGTGGTAATGTCTTCTGGTTTTCCTGGTGGACCAGTGCTGAATTATCAGCAAACTGAAAAATGATTCAGGCAACAAGGTTTTATACTGAACTATTTATAAAAGTATTGGGTGTGTTATTCATATCATAGAATATCAGGGTTGGAAGGGACCTCAGGAGGTCATCTAATCCAATCCCCTGCTCAAAGCAGGACCAGTCCCCATACAGATTTTTGCCCCAGATCCTTAAATGGTCCCCTCAAGGATTGAACTCACAACCCTGGGTTTATATAGGTGCTGATTCAGCAAACAACATGCTTAACTTTAAGCACGAGTTGTCCAATTGACCTCAAATGGGACTACTCTCATCCTTACAGTTAATGAAATGCTTTAATGCTTTACTGAATTACCTTAACATTTAGGGATCCTTCCCATCTGCAGAATTTTTTTTTCCTTCCCAAAATTTAATGGATTTTTCATACAAAATATTACTTGGAGGCACAAATCAGTGTATATGCACCACTAGTTATCATGTCCATCCAAAACCAGATAGTTAGGGATGCAAATACCCAGAGTTCTGCCCGACATGCAATTTTGCATACAGACTTTGTGGGTGCATGTTGTTCCTGCAAATGAGAGGCTGCTCTCTTGAACTGTAGTCTTTTATTTCCTAAAAACTGTTTCTGTAGGTCCTCTCCCCATCCCCCAACAATTTCAGGATGCTGCCAGATTGCTAAAGGATTAGCCTGCTACAAAAATCAAAGAGACTTGCTTTAGAATATAGAATGAATGTACAATACCCACTCCTCCAGCAGCTCAGAGAGGGTCAGAAGAATTAACTGGGTATGAGGGAAAGAGGTGGGGAACCCTGCTCTGGGAAGAGTGACTGAAAGTATGTACAGCATGCCAGGATCTTTTAAACTGTGGCAGAAAGTATTATATGGAGAATCCATGCACCCAGAGGGTGATGACAGGAAAGAGAAGGAGGCCCAGACACTTGGAGGTAGCAATGCTGAGCCTGCAGGAGTTGATCTAGTTTTTTTCATTTTAGTGGGGATGGCAGGTAATCCCTGTTTTCAATGTGCTGGTCAGGGAAGTCACCCTGAACCTTTCACTTAAGGGTCAGGCTAATGCACTTAAACCAGTAAGAACTCCTGTTTGTGGTGGAGCCCCTCTAAATAGATTCTTAAAATATACTGCAATAGTTTACAGTAATATTCCACAATCTGGCATTAGCACTATTGTAGGATGCACTGATTTGGACTATTACCAAACAATGTTGTAATGCTGTTTATAAGGGAAGAAGAGACAGGAAGAAAACGGGGTTGTTTAATTTCTTTTCATGTGTATGCATCTGTTAGTGCTAAGACAAGGTGGAAATCAAATTTCAAGGAAAAATACATACTGTTTTACGCAGTCAGAAGGTAGAGGATTTCCCAGGATGCTGTCCCAAAAGATAAATTTAATTGCCAGGTTCAAAGCCATCGAATTGTAGAAATCCAATGGCCTTGCTATATGTCAGTCACTGTGATGAAACAACTGCACAATTAAATTTTTATGCTCGTTATTCTTGACTTTAGCGTTCTGTAATCTACACCGAACAGCAATTGCCATCTGTTAGACTAGGCACTTAAATGATCCTCCTCCATGTGACTGTACTGTGCTTCATTATTTATTGATATTTCCAATATAGCATCATGTTGGAAATTTTGCTTTCTTTTAACGCCTTAGTAGAGGGACATTTTCTTCCTTGGGTCCCAAAGCTGATCTAAGCCATTTGCCTCCAGGCACCATTTTTCAGCATGGCATTGTTGCACTGTTTTCAGAGGCACAGATGATCTTTATTCTGTTTCTCAAGACACTCTTGACATTAGCCTTTGATGTGTAGCTGTGTCAAATGTTTTGAAATAGTCGCCAGTGATCCAGATAAGATCCTCTTTGTCTACCATTTCAATAATATCGCCAAACGATTCCAACAAGTTAGCAAGGAATAACCTTTTCATTTCAGTATTTTTTCTCTAAGATAGATTGGTAATGGTATCTTCCCCGCAAGGTTTTCCAATAACTTATCCACTATATCTTTTTTGAAATATTTTACATACTATGTATTTATCATTTTAATACATTCCAAAAAGATAAAGGTCATAGGCCTTCATATTGCACACAGTTACAATATGTTCATCAAATAGTTAACGCCTATAATGTTACTTCAAGAAGGGGAAAAACACAGTTACATACATGAAGAAAGTGTACATTATTACAGTATCAAATCTAAGAAGCTTTAAAAGAAAATACCCAATTAAGTTGATATTTAAATGAGGAAATTTATTATCTTGGTAAAGAAGCCATTAAAACAAAGCAAAGAGGGAGTAAGAAGAAAAATGCCTCCACTTACGATGAAAATGCATCTATAAGCCCAATCCTGCTTTTATTTAAATGGCTGGAGAAATTCCCATTGATTTTGATTCAAGTAGGATTGGACCATAAGAAGGCCCTTTCCTGACTGCTTCCTTTCGAACATCAGGCTTTCTAGCATCTAAAACCTATTTGGTTTCATAAGAGTCACCAAAATATAATAAAGTTATAAGAAAATATAAGAAAGTTAAATAGTTGGAGAAATTGATCTGGAGGATTTCTGCCATGGTGTCATGTTTTCTTTGTTATCACAAATTCACCCATTAGGCATGCAGTGGGACAAATCCCTTGCAAGTCACGTTAATAGTGAATGAGATAGTTTGAATGAATGTTGATTAGAGAAACTTGAAAATCAACTGCACTTCTGTTTTCTGAGTGCAGCTGTCATCAACGTGAACTGTGATCAGCCTTTTTACATACATTTAATAGAGCTGTAGTGGGAAGGAACTTCCAGTGTGCAAAACTCTTTATTGCCCCTTTTTTATAGAGTGTTTTGCTGTCACATTATCATTTCCTATAGTGGAAATAGATGGTCAGTTCCATATAGTGGTGGTGTTTTTTGGTCAGTCTACTTGATTTACACCCACTTCCAATAGCCTTCAGTGGAAAAAGGAAAGGGCATCAACAAGGATTAATATATTGACTAAATTAGTGGAAACCTACTTAATCCAAACTGCCCGTAGTGCCTGAGGAATTTGGAATCTAATCTACATTTATTTATTATTAGTCATAGAATTCATTTCTGGTCCCTTAATCCACATAACAAATTAGATCATCACAGATTAATAGATCTATGATTATGTCCTTCCTGTATTAGATTACAAAGAACCTAAAAGGCCTATTCATCACAGCAAGAAAAAAAATCTTACACTTTATAGCCATTTCTTTTACACCTAGGACATATGATATGGAGTGAAAGTAAGAGGGACACAAATTTGAAGAAAAAAATTTGTCATCTAGAACATTATCTTCTGTGATGTCCCATCCCTTCCAGTGAAGGAGTTAACGTGTTAATGTGTGATGTGTGCAGCTAGGAATTGTTATTCCTCTATTTACTGTCTACTGTATCTTTAAAAAGTTTCCTCTCACTGGTACAGAGGCAGCTGTCAATTTGTGTTCAGACAGAACCTGCTACTGAGGAGAGAGAACACTGTACTTTCCCATGGAGATTTTACTTTGGTTGTTTAATTGACTGTGGAAGCAATTGATTGTGACTCCGTAGTTAAGGTTGAGTTCTGTTTTGCACTTAATGGAAGTATTAGGCCTCTTTGTAATATATGAAAACTACAGTGACTCCTCCCCAAACATTATATCCTTTAATCTTTGAGTACTAAATCAATTTTATGATGATTTACAAATAAATCTGTTACTTACTGTGAGTTAAACTGTATTTAAAAATGGATCCTTAAAGAAGATTAACATATTATACATGTCAGTCTTTTGTTTGTCCTGAATGATCTGAATAATGTAAAAATGCAGACTCTTCAAACTTTCCACATAATTAAAATTAATTGAAGGCTTGTTTGTGCATAACCTACATCCAAAGAAATTAGGATGCAATTAAGCTAAGTTTTTAATGACTCTTGTATCTAATTATGACTATATAGGCTACAGTAGGGTCAGGTCAAGAGCTCAGGTAACTCTTTAATGGTATGATCAGAGATAATTCAGCCAACCACCAGTCTTCCTCTACAGCTAATTTGCATGTAACTAATCTATTGGTTGTAATGAGTCAATGGTATGAGCAGGATTGTACACATCTGTCAAGAGTTCTCCTTGGTAGATTACTTGGACCGACTGTCATGGCTCTTTAAAGGTTCTACGGCTGAATTCAAGTCACTTATAAATTAAAGGCCAGATTCAGTGTGCTAGGTGCTTTGCATTGCTCTGGTGATGCAATGCAGCCAACATGTTGGCAAGTTATAATCATCCAGAACCAGCCATTACAAAACCCAGGAAAGTCAGAGAGGAGTTTACACTTAAGAAATTCAGACATGATAAGATATGGAAATGCACAGTTAAGACCCCCAAGCAACCATTGCTCTGCCCAGTAGCAAAAAAAGAGGATTAAAATAAAAAAAACCCCAACCCTAATCTGTCTTTAAAAAAATCAGTTTACCCTAAGATGAGACCCAAAATACTAAAATCCCTTCATTAACATTATGTTATTATTGCATTTCCATATCTTAATATGTTTGGATTTCTTTTAAGTGTAACCTTAACTCTGAATTTCCTGGGTTTATAATGCTTGGGTTTGGGTTCATCACAACATGCCTGTAATATGTTTTTTACTCTTTAGTTTGATAGGGACTCTCAACAATAACTTTTTTTAAAAAACGTATTTGTTTTGGAATAATAAATAATGCTCATTCTAGCTGAGTGCATTTATAAATGAAGAAACATCAGAGTTTCTATTACAAAGGATAAGGGCCCACATTAAATTTCTGGCTGCTCTAGCAATCACATGCATATACATGTATGGCTATGTAGGCTGTTATTTTACTAAATGAAATAAATGTTTTAAGCATTTGTACTTACTGTAATATGTGGCTATTTCTTTCCTAAAATAATTGTCAGTGTGTTACAGAAACACCCAATAGTAACTGTAATTGCTAGGCATACATAATCCAGTTACAGTTAATGGGAATAGGATTTCATTTTGACTCATTTCATATTTGGCTCCCATGTACTTCTTTGCAGCAAATGTGGAATAGTCTTTGTTTCAGCCCCTGCTATGTTTACATATGCTAACTGTGGGGCCATAATCCAGTCCTTGCTATACTTGGGTAACTCTATCTATGTTTATGTCTATGTGGTTTGTAACATATCATTTAAATCAGCTTCTGTACCAGATGACTGGAGGATAGCTAATGTGACACCAATTTTTAAAAAGGGCTCCAGAGGTGGTCCTGGCAATTACAAGCCAGTAAGCCTCACTTCAGTACCGGGCAAACTGGTTGAAACTATAATAAAGAACAGAATTGTCAGACACCTAGATGAACATAATTTGATTGGGAAGAGTCAACATAGCTTTTGTTTAGGGAAATCATGCCTCACCAATCTACTAGAATTCTTTGAGGGGGTCAACAAGTATGTGGACGAGGGGGATCCACTGGATATAGTGTACTTAGATTTTCAGAAAGCCTTTGCCAAGGTCCCTCACCAAAGGCTCTTAAGCAAAATAAGCTGTCATGGGATAAGAGGGAAAGTCCTCTCATGGATTTGTAACTGCTTAAAAAAAAAGAAACAAAGGATCAGTTTTCAGAATGGAGAGAGGTAAATAGTGGTGTCCTCCTGGGGTCTGTACTGGGACCAGTCCTATTCAACATATGCATAAATTATCTGGAAAAAGGGGTAAACAGTGACATGGCAAAATTTGCAGATGATACAAAACTACTCAACACGGTTAAGTCCAAAGCAGACTGTGGAGAGCTACAAAGGGATATCACAAAACTGGGTGCCTGGGCAACAAAATGGCAGATGAAATTCAGTGTTGATAAATGCCAAGAAATGCACACTGGAAAACATGATCCCAACTATACATATAAAATGATGGGGTCTAAATTATCTGTTACCACTCAAGAGAGATACTTTGGAGTATTGTGGATAGTTCTCTGAAAACATCCACTCAATGTGCAGCGGCAGTCAAAAAAGCAAACAGAATGTTTGGAATCATTAAGAAAGGGATAGATAATAAGACAGAAAATGTCATATTGCCTCTATGTAAATCCATGGTACGCCCATATCTTGAATACTGTGTGCAGATGTGGTTGCAGTATCTCAGAAAAAGATATATTGGAATTGGAAAAGGTTCAGAAAAGGGCAACAAAAAGTGATTAGGGGCATGGAATAGCTTCCGCATGAGGAGAGATTAAATAGACTGGGACTTTTCAGCTTGGAAAAGAGACAACCAAGGGGGGATATGATAGGGGTCTATAAAATCATGACTGGTGTGGAGAAAGTAAATAAGGAAGTGATATTTACTCCTTCTTATAACACAAGAGCTAGGGGCCACCAAATGAAATTAATAGGTAGCAGGTTCAAAACAAACAAAAGGAAGTATTTTTTCACATAACGCACAGTCAACCTGTGGAATTCTTTGCCAGAGGGTGTTGTGAAGGCCAAGACTATAACAGGGTTCAAAAAAGAACTAAATAAACTCATGGATGATACGTCCATCAATGGCTATTAGCCAGGATGGGCAGGGATGGTGTCCCTAGCCTCTATTTGCCAGAAGCTGGGAACGGGTGATAGGGAATGGATCGCTTGATGATTGCCTGTTCTGTTCATTCCCTCTGGGGCACCTGGTTTTGGCCACTGTCAGAAGACAGGATACTGGGCTTGATGGATCTTTGCCATCTGACCCAGTATGGTTGTTCTTATGGCAATGTTATAAGAACCTATATTAGTAGAATATACTGAGTTACCCTGCATTAATACACAGGTACTTGGAGCAGAATTTGGCTCTCTGCAAATGAATTAGAAATTAATGTGGGGGGGGATAAGCAAAATTTGACATGGCAGATCACATTGTTGGTTAAAGGGGGATTTAACATTTTACACTACAACTCCCCTGCGGAGTGTTGATTGGAATCTTCTTAGTGTATGCACAGCATGCCTCAGGTGGCACTTGACCAGGATTCATCAATTAATTTGGTCCGCTAGTTGCATCATTAGCTTCCCCAGACGGGGCTAAGTACTGACGGGGAGTGGGACATGAATGCTGATCCATCATGCTGTAGAACAGAGTCAGCCTATGAGGTCCTGTGAATTCCACAGCTGCAGGCCTTCTGGATTTGAGGAGCTAGAAACATAAGGAAGAATCTTAGCATTCTTTACAAAAGTTTTTAGCTCTTTTCCTTGCAGAAGTAACCTTGAAAATATAAACTGGTATAAACAACTAGCTAGGACTAAAATAGAAACATGATTGGGCTTAACCAACAACACTTATGTGAGTACATACACAGTCTCTCTCACACACTTTATATGTAATATGAGTCAAATAATTATGAAGTATATCTCAAGGAACTTTCTTGTTTATCCTTTTCAAATCTCTTAGGCTAGCCCTAATGGTGTGATCACGTGGAACGGGAATCTGTTATAATGAGGGAGGAGAAATAACAACTTTTTTTCGTAGGCACACTGTAAATGGCTGGGCTGTCTCACGAGCCCAGGAAGGAGTGATGCCATGCCCTAGTCTTTTTCAGGCCCTTGCCTCAGGGTACAATTCATTGCTTTATACTAGAAATCATGAAGGAACACACACACATGCGATTCACCTGCCCAAAGCAGGCGGTAGCCCCAGAGTTCTTTTCCCTCTGGATGAGGGACTCCTGCAATTCTCCAGCTTAACTGACCTCTTGCTGTCCTTATACGGACTAGGTGCTCCTTAGGCTATCATCAGACTCCAAGCCCTGTAGCCTGAGCTGGGAGGCTCAGTCACAGGTGCAGTTAGGTCTGTCACCTTTTTAAAGAGCCCAGTCACCATGTGACACCCACCCAAAAATGGCGAGGCTCTAGAATACCTCATATAAATCACTAGGAACCTCTAAAAGGAAAAAGAGACTGGTGAAGTATCATCCTGGTAGGTAGAGCATCTCTTCCACCAGAATAGGGATATATATATTTTTCCAGGCTCTGCCTGAGAGGTGTAGTAGACTTGTATATTATATTGCATGACTTTTTTTTTTCTCATGGTAAAAATGTTTGATTTTAAAAAACACTTTTTTCTTTTGCCGTTTATCCAGTTTTAGAAGTGTTGTAATTTATTTTCATATAATGCTAAACAATCCATTCCATTGAGCCTTGGGAGCCAGCATAGTTTGCCAAATCACTCAGCCAGGTATACTCTAATCAGCCTTCTGCAGTCTTCCAGAGTGCAGAAAGAGGCAGAACTTTTCTTCTAAAGAACATTGCAGATATGCATATGAGAAAGTATGACAAAGCTGTCTGTTTATAATATATTAATAGTAGTTATACCTCTGACAAAGATCCCAAAATGGTTTAAAGGCTGTATTAGTAGGATTGCATCCATCCTCTAATGACGAGCAGTGGCCACCATTTTACACTAGGAACAAACCCTATGTACCAATTTTTGGAAAGGGGAATTGAAGCATAAATTAATCCAAATAAAAACTCCACAGGGAATTTAGGTAGCCAGAATTCAATTATCCAAAATAGAATTCTGCCAGGAATTTTAACAGTCCTGTTTATTTTACTTTTTTTCAAAAAGGATCTGAGCCTTTTGTCTCATCCTAAAGACCAATATCTTTATCAACACAGTTCCCAACATTTCCAAGAAGTGTTTCTCATTCATATGAGATGCTGTTCTGCCCCTTGTAGATGAAGTATCAGTCCATTTGTGGGGGCGGGGGAGGGTAAAGTTTCATCCCTTGCTGCACAATGGATTGGATTTTAAGATGCTTTTAACAAAGAATTGGGCATCTATTTTACCACGTAAAGCAGTATTTTTAAACTATACAAACAAGACCTTGATATGTATCACATCAGCATTTCTCTGTCTCACTCTTACCACTACTTCCTTCCGCAGCCCACATGGAAAGTTACACTGCATAGCTGGGTTCTTTGGGGCTTGCAAGCCTGGTCCTTTCTCTAAGTCCCTTTAGGGGGAGGTTTCAATTTTGCACTGACTGGAACCCAGTGGGGGAGCAGAACTCCCTCTTCAGGGACCCATTGCCCAATCCACCTTCCTTTAAATTCATTTGAGAGTCTTTCCATTGATTTAACTGCAGGGGTGCTAGAACATTTTGTACAGTGGGGGTGCTGAGAGCCATTGAACCAAACTGGACACCCTGTATATAATAGAAACCATTTTAAGCCAGAACCTATGCTTAACTGGAGTTGGACCAAGCCTCTCGAGAGAGGCCCTCAGAACCAGTGCAGCTGGTGTGCTGGTAGGGCATATCCTATCTCAGATAGAATTCTAGCAAGGCTGTGAATATGTAGCCCTTTGTGCCAGAGACCAGACATTCCTGTCAGTGAGAATACAGCATAGCACATTCCCTTATGTGGTCTAGCACAAAGAGAAAATAGGAACGTGAAATACTCCTTATTTTAATATTGATATAAATACAGTATATTTTAATTTATATAAATAATTTTCCACCCTATCTTCCAATAAAACATTGTTGTGGAATATCTATATTTCTGCGTAGGAAATAGCTAAAAGTCTCCTTCGTATAAGAAAAATGTCTGCCTGGAGGTAAATTAGCGCAATATTCAGATATTGGTTCCAATAGTTTCTGGGGCAAGAGTAATACTGTGTGTGATATACACTATAGATATGAATAAGATAAGCACCATCTTACACCACCTGCAGGACTTCATCTCATTTGGCTAGCTACTTGTGCTGCCTGTGGAGGATCCATCTGCTTTACCTAACCTTGTTCTTGATCATTTGATTGGAGCGTGTTACACCATATGAGTTACACAGATATGTAGCTTCATATGATGCCACATAATCCAAAACAGCCTGACACAATATAGTGATTGCATATGTGACTGATAACTATGTTACTATGGAGTTGACCCAAAGTCCATTGATATCAATAAGAGCCTTTCTATGGACTTTAGGAGGTTTTAAAACAGGCCCTAACAGCTCAAAATATTTTCAGGTAGTTAAGGTAATCCTTTAAATAACATGGTGTTAAATCAGGGGTGGGCAAACTTCTTGGCCTGAGGGCCACAACTGGGAATAGAAATTGTATGGTGGGCTATGAATGCTCACAGAATTGGGGCTGGAGTGTGGGAGGCGGGTGAGGGCTCTGGTTGGGGGTGCAGGCTCCGGGGTGGGGCCAGACATGAGGAGTTCAGGGTCCAGGATGGGGGCTCCGGGCTGGTGTGCGGGGGGGGGGGGGGGGGGCTCTGGCTCAGGGTGCAGGCTCTGGGGTGGGACTAAGGATGAGGGGTTTGGGGAGCAGGAGGGTGCTCTTGGGCTGGGATCAAGGAGTTCAGAGGATGGGAAGGGGATCAGGGTTGGCGCAGGGGGTTGGGGCGTGGGGAGAGGCTCAGGGGTGCAGGCTCTGGAGGCGCTTACCTCAACAGTTCCCAGAAGAAGTGGCATGTCCCTTCTCCGGCTCCTATGTGGAGGCATAGCCTGGCGGCTCTGCACGCTGCCCCATCTGCAGGCATCATACCTGCAGCTCCCATTGGCTGCAGTTCCCGGCCAATGGGAGCTGCAGGGGCAGTGCTTGTGGCAGGGGCAGCATGCAGAACGGAGACCCCTGGCTGCCCCTATGCGTAAGAGCCGGGGGGGGGGGGCACACTGCTGTTTCTGGGAGCTGCGTGGCACAGCCCCCAGCCCTGCTCCCCAGCTGGAGCGCCGGAGTGGGGCCTTGCGACTGCTTCTGGGAGCCGCATGGAGTGACCCCCGACCCTGCTCCCCGGCTGCAATGCCAGAGCGGGGCCATGTAGCTGTTTCCAGGAGCCACATGGAGTGGCCCCCGACTCTACTCCTCGGCTGGAGCACCAGAGCAGGGCAAGCCCTGGACCCTGTTCCCCAGTGGGAGCTCAAGCGGATTAAAATGGCTGGTGGGACGAATCCAGCCTGCAGGCCGTAGTTTGCCCACTCCTGTGTTAAATGTTCAGCTTCACATGTTGGATTTAGCTACGCGAATTCCATTAACAGGGATGGAAATTTGCACAGATGAATCATAAGCATATTTGCATAGACTCCTATATTTAATGTATTCTGTTTACTGGATAGCACATCTATTAAGTGAATATAGTACTCGTGGAAAATGGCAGATGTCTTCCCTGAAGACTAAAGTCCTATAATTATGCAGAAAACAGATTCCGCATAGGCAGCAGCAATGCAAACTTTTACTTGGATCTGTGAGACAAGGACCATCTGTGGTCAACAATTCTGCTTCTCAGGCATAATAGAACAGTCCACTGCATTTGTCTACATGGTCTGCCCAGGACACACAGCTCTCTTGGGGACCAGTCCAAGAGTCAGGAGTGAACTCTCACAGGATCTAACAACTGCCTCAAACCACAGCACTGTCCATTCCAAACGCAAGCTACATTTCTTTGACTTGGCCTTCAATAATAATAGTGCATAGCACAGCAGAGAGAAAATAAACAGAAAAAAAATATCACAAGGTCAATTTTCTCCTTGAGGAGAAAAACAAAACTATGCATGACAAGTTACATCTCTTAATGCACTTCTGGAAAGCATTCATGCTGTAGCGATTAATACTGTATAAATACCCAAATAGAATAGAATATTTTTGCCTTTCTTTTCTCCTCAACCCTGACCTAGAGGAACCACCTCTAGGAACAATAGTTTAATCTCCTTGCCTATTTTAGTCCTTGGCCGCTGTGCTTAGATTGACAAGTCTACTAATAAATGTCAATGGTGATAGTGTTTTCTGATGTTGGTACCTGTCCAATTGGGACTTGACTGAAACAACCAATTCATCTTATCCAAGTCACAGCATAGCAGTTGAATAGTAAAACAGTCACTAATGGAGATGTTTGAACCTCAGTGATTTTTATTCAGAGAGCTTTGTGCAAACTTATTTTTGTTGAGGACTTTTAGATTTGTTACCTTTCAGCTTCATTGAATGTCCTACTGAGAGATGGTAAATAGGAGCACATTATACCTGTTCTATGCCACTCATTATTTTATGTAAATCCAATATTTCTTTTCTTAATCTCCTTTCTAAACTAAACTGCTGCGATAAGAAGCCCTTGACTGCTACTTTAAACCTGCTGACATAGGAAGCATGTTGTTTCACTATTAAGGTTATCTCCCCACTATGATTTCTTATAGCACTTACCAAGGCAGATGTTGCAGAAATCCTATCTCTAGTGACTTGATATGCATTTAACTAGTTGTGGTTAAATGTATAGACAGTTGGTAGGCTATTGTATTAATGTTCCTGATGTAAATGCACTAATAACCTTGTTGAGATGCAACCTATCTTACTGTGTTTCTCCTGACCAAAGATTCAAGTTTCTTTTTTTTTCCTTGGCCATTTTTCACATCCCTGCTGAAGCCATGAAGATAACAAAATGTATCCTACTTTTATCCTTCCTTACCCTTGAAATCTGTGTCATAGCCACCAACTGCTCTGAAAACTTCATCAAGTCCAGAGCAGAGACAATCTTGGGTCATCGGCACTATAGCCCAGGACCAACAAACTATATGAAGCCCTTGACTCCTGCAGTATCTAATATATTTTGCTGTTGTTGTGTCAAACATTATGATATATGTAATCACATTATATTGTAGTGCATCTCTGATGTCGCAGTGTCACAAAATAATACTACCTTTGTGCATGCAAGCAGCCTGGAATGCAGTAATACTGTGTACACTTGATGTTTTCCTTGTAATAAGAATCCCTAGATCTCTGTAGCCTCAGGCCTCATGTTCTTTTAATCCAGTTCTGATCAAAGCTAATCTTCATTTGTCAGAGGGGTCGCTATGACTGTCATCACTCAAGGAAGTCTCCACCCACAAGTGAAGCATGCTGCTCTTACAGAGCACCTAGCACAGCGACAAACAGGAACAAGGAAACCAATCAAGGTTTCCTGCATTCAGTGCAGTCAAGTGGTCCCATATTGTTGATCTATTTCAAGTAAAATAATATCTTCTGAATACCATGCACAAGCCCCATTTGTTCTCACCCCCCTTGTGCATGCGCACACTCACACACCTGTTGCAGAGACACTGTCTACAATTTCAATATTATTTGTCAAAAACTATAATTATTTTAAGTCACTTCCAATTTCTTTCATTCATTAATTCTTTCTTTACTTCACTTTTTTTCTTCTAGAGGATAAAGTGTGGTCAACTGTGTATCATGATCTGCAGATGCAGACTTCAGTGGTAGGCAACGGCCCGGAAAAATACTCTGTATTACAGCTCAATTACAGTGCCACCATGGATCAGATCTCTGCCATCACCAGTAGTGCTGAATATTGTGAGCAGTACATCTCCTACTCCTGCAAGATGTCAAGGCTGCTGAACACCCCAGGTAGGCTGAGAGTGAAATGTCACTTAATTACCATCTCTGCTGGAGTTCCACATTAATTGAACAATTCAACAGGTGCGATGTTGAGGTAACCTGTTCAGGCAGTTAACTTATTTAATTCTTCTTGTGGCTGCTCGTGAAAGGTTACAGAAAGGTAGATATATCATTGTAATTTTTTTCCTAGGAGATTTAGCCTATGGGTTGCTTGTTACTTAAATCAGTTTTTGTAATGAGAGAGATTTCTGTCAATTCTGTGCTTCTGAAAAGGGAGGCTAATCATTTAACAAGATGGCTTTGATTGAAGGATTGCTCAATATAAGCAATAAGTAAATTACTTGAGGCCATATCCTGCAGCCCTGATTGAGGCATAACTCCTATTGAATCAGTGAGACCTTTACATGAATAAAGGCTGCAAGATCTGGCCCATTGATTTCTTCAGTTAACCTCGGTTTTAGATCAAGCTGGAATATTGTGTGCAACCCGCCACCGTGCAAATAATGGGAAAAGGAGCTTCACAATAAGATGGCTGTGCCAAGAGAGCCATACATCTTTATTAATATTAATGCCTGTCACTGGGTTATCTTTTTGCTCTATAACTTTCTGATACAGTACCACACTGGTGTATAAACATTCGATTTTAACAAGCTATAGCTAACTTATCCCTGATGCAAGCAAAAATATTAGTTGTTGCAGCAAGTTTTCTACCGTATCAGTAAAATGGCATAGAAAGAAAGTACATTTTAGAAAGCCCCCAACTTGCCATTTCAAAGACATAATGGGTACTGTAATTGTTTCTGATAACATTTGACTTTAAGTATCCATTTACTGGCACTTAACTAAGACTGGATTATAAATGCAAGCACATTATATATCTACATGATGGTGAAATTAATTCATTATGATAGATGCAATTAAAACGGGTATCAAACAAAACTAATGGCTGGACATTTAAAATGTTATCCTTTATTTTAAGTGCCTCAGACTCATGAATTCATTTTAGTATATTTTCTTATGGTGCTGCTGCTAAGTAATTCATTTGGCATGCATGTGGATTTCCATAAGTATTCTGTTGTAATTTAGTGTTAGTGAATTGATACTGCACCGCTCGTTTTTCTAGTCCCTCCTCCTGGCCGTTTTTGAACTATTTCTAATGTATGATTTGTCGCTGTTATTATTCTGTTTAATTTAGCATAGCGAGGAGAATTTGCAAAGAAGTAAATATGCTGGGCCTTCTTGTGCTTTTAATGTAAAGGATCCTGCATCATTTCTAGGCTGGGGCAAGTGGCCGGATTGTGGCTGCGTTCTGCCCTGAGATACATACACAGTGCTCACATGTGCATCAGAAGGGGGTTGTATGCATGCACCCCTGGGCAGGTTTTAGCACTTAGATGTAAGACTGGCTTGTGGGCATGAATTAATTATAAAAGTTCGTAAAAGCCTTCTGATGTTCATGGTTTACAACGAGTGAATTGTTAACTTTGCCTTTTTTATGAGCCTATAAGACCAACACCACAAGATGAAATTTTGCCTTCCAAAATGCATGCATAAATCCAACTGAAATCTGTGCATTTTCTTACACAGAATTTTGCCCTTGGTTTCAGATAAAGAAAAACGATGGCATGCTTTATAGGAACTGAAAAAAAAACTAGTTAGAAATATTAAATTGCGGGTCAGTTTACTGTATTTAGTCTCATTACAGCATTGTACTTGCAAACCAATCTTTCTGAAAGACCTGTTGGTGTATTTGTTATGCTATACAAAGCACACGGGATCTTTTATAGAGGAGAAGGCAAATATGCCGCATTTATTGAAAATACAACAGTTAGCATATGCTTTTCAGTCACACACACACACACACACACACACTCCTGCCAGTTGATGTTTATAGTTACCAATCTGTTGTAGCTCGAGTCAGTCTAACGGCCAGTTACATTGAGCACGAGTGTGGAGCTGGGCTCTGTTGGTCGCGATCCGATGCTCCGAGGCTTTGCAGGACTGAACCCAGAGTTCCATGGCAAAACACCCCAGCTTTATAGTTGTAAATTCCCATTTGAGTCCATGCATTTGCAATGTCATCCTGTAATCATTAGTCCTTAAATGGTGTTAATCTTGGGGTTTTCTGCTGTTATCATGTGATGGTTATTATCGGGCTTCCCATCGTTATCTCCTATTTGTTTTCTCGCCTTCAGGAGTGCCTGCCTCACCTCTGAGGTCGTCAATGCTGCTAATATGTTTAGCATCAGATACAATAGATGTTTTCTGGTTGTCTCCTGGTGTTTCCAAGTCTCTCACTTTTTCTTGACCATCTGGACATTTGCGATGGCTTTCACACCTTATCTTTTATTGATGCATGCATTCCTCATTCACACAAACAATCTCTTACAGAAACCTTCAAAGGTATACAGACAGCAGTATTTTATATTCAGCAGAACACATTGTAAATCAAGCCTTGCTAAATCTTATAACTAAAATAATTCACATTGGGGTTTCAGGCCCTCAACGTTCCTCTAATCTCCATAACATAGACATAATACAAGATCCTGTCTCTTACTTACTAAAACCTTAAAACAAAGAAATGTATATTTAACTAGAGTGCCTAATTTGTAATACATATAGGAAACCATAGTAGACATGATAACTTATCCTAAAACAAAAGGGTGACCATAATCAGTCATAAGGATTGTTCTGGTCTGTCATTCCTTCCTGCTATGATGCGATTGGAATAACAGAGACTTGGTGGGATAACTCACATGACTGGAGTACTGTCATGGATGGATATAAACTGTTCAGGAAGGACAGGCAGGACAGAAAAGGTGGGGGAGTTGCGTTGTATGTAAGAGAGGAGTATGACTGCTCAGAGCTCCGGTATGAAACTGCAGAAAAACCTGAGAGTCTCTGGATAAAGTTGAGAAGTGTGAGCAACAAGGGTGATGTTGTGGTTGGAGTCTGCTATAGACCACCAGACCAGGGGGATGAGGTGGACGAGGCTTTCTTCTGGCAGCTAGCAGAAGTTGCTAGATCGCAGGCCCTGGTTCTCATGGGAGACTTTAATCACCCTGATATCTGCTGGGAGAGCAATACAGCAGTGCACAGACAATCCAGGAAGTTTTTGGAAAGTGTAGGGGACAATTTCCTGGTGCAAGTGCTGGAGGAACCAACTAGGGGCAGTGCTTTTCTTGACCTGCTGCTCACAAACAGGGAAGAATTAGTAGGGGAAGCAAAAGTGGATGGGAACCTGGGAGGCAGTGACCATGAGATAGTCGAGTTCAGGATCCTGACACAAGGAAGAAAAGAGAGCAGCAGAATATGGACCCTGGACTTCAGAAAAGCAGACTTTGACTCCCTCAGGGAACAGATGGGCAGGATCCCCTGGGAGAACAACATAAAGGGCAAAGGGGTCCAGGAGAGCTGGCTGTATTTTAAAGAATCCTTATTGCAGTTGCAGGAACAAACCATCCCGATGTGTAGAAAGAATAGTAAATATGGCAGGCAACCAGCTTGGCTAAACAGTGAAATCCTTGCTGATCTTAAACGCAAAAAAGAAGCTTACAAGAAGTGGAAGATTGGACAATTGACCAGGGAGAAGTATAAAAATATTGCTCAGGCATGCAGGAGTGAAATCAGGAAGGCCAAATCACACTTGGAGTTGCAGTTAGCAAGAGATGTTAAGAGTAACAAGAAGGGTTTCTTCAGATATGTTAGCAACAAGAAGAAAATCAAGGAAAGTGTGGGCTCCTTACTGAATGAGGGAGGCAACCTAGTGACCGAGGATGTGGAAAAAGCTAATGTACTCAATGATTTTTTTGCCTCTGTCTTCACGAACAAGGTCAGCTCCCAGATTGCTGCACTGGGCAGTACAGTATGGGGAGAAGGTGACCAGCCCTCTGTGGAGAAAGAAGTGGTTCGGGACTATTTAGAAAAACTGGACGTGCACAAGTCCATGGGGCCGGATGCGCTGCATCCGAGGGTGCTAAAGGAGTTGGCGGGTGAGATTGCAGAGCCATTAGCCATTATTTTTGAAAACTCATGGCGATCGGGGGAGGTCCCAGATGACTGGAAAAAGGCTAATGTAGTGCCCATCTTTAAAAAAGGGAAGAAGGAGGATCCGGGGAACTACAGGCCAGTCAGCCTCACCTCAGTCCCTGGAAAAATCATGGAGCAGGTCCTCAAGGAATCAATTATGAAACATTTAGAGGAGAGGAAAGTGATCAGGATGGATTCACGAAGGGGAAGTCGTGCCTGACTAACCTAATTGCCTTCTATGATGAGATAACTGGCTCTGTGGATGAGGGGAAAGCTGTGGATGTGTTATTCCTTGACTTTAGCAAAGCTTTTGATACGGTCTCCCACAGTATTCTTGTCGCCAAGTTAAAGAAGTATGGGCTGGATGAATGGACTGTAAGGTGGATAGAAAGCTGGCTAGATCGTCAGTGTTTAATATCTTTATTAATGATCTGGAGGATGGTGTGGACTGCACTCTCAGCAAGTTTGCAGATGACACTAAACTAGGAGGCGTGGTAGATACACTAGAGGGTAGGGATCGGATACAGAGGGACCTAGACAAATTAGAGGATTGGGCCAAAAAAACCCTAATGAGGTTCAACAAGGACAAGTGCAGAGTCCTGCACTTAGGACGGAAGAATCCCATGCACTGCTACAGACTAGGGACCGAATGGCTAGGTAGCAGTTCTGCAGAAAAGGACCTAGTTGTCACAGTGAACGAGAAGCTGGATATGAGTCAACAGTGTGCTCTTGTTGCCAAGAAGGCTAACGGCATTTTGAGCTGTATAAGTATGGGCATTGCCAGCAGATCGAGGAACGTGATTGTTCCCCTTTATTCGACATTGGTAAGGCCTCATCTGGAATACTGTGTCCAGTTTTGGGCCCCACACTACAAGAAGGATGTGGAAAAATTGGAAAGAGTCCAATGGAGGCCAACAAAAATGATTAGGGGTCTGGAGCACATGACTTATGAGGAGAGGCTGAGGGAACTGGGATTGTTTAGTCTCCAGAAGAGAAGAATGAGGGGGGATTTGATAGCAGCCTTCAACTACCTGAAGTGGGGTTCCAAAGAGGATGGAGTTCGGCTGTTCTCAGTGGTGGCAGATGACAGAACAAGGAGCAATGGTCTCAAGTTGCAGTGGGGGAGGTCCAGGTTGGATATTAGGAAAAACTATTTCACTAGGAGGGTGGTGAAACACTGGAATGCGTTACCTAGGGAGGTGGTGGAGTCTCCTTCCTTGGAGGTTTTTAAGGCCCGGCTTGACAAAGCCCTGGCTGGGATGATTTAGTTGGGAATTGGTCCAGCTTTGAGCAGGGGGTTGGACTAGATGACCTCTTGAGGTCCCTTCCAACCCTGATATTCTATGATTCTATGAATCTATGATTCTATTCAAAAAGGGTGGCTGGCAGGATAAAATCAAATCATACATTAATTCTCATAGTACAATTATAAAATCCTGCTCCTAAATATTGTTCAGGGAAACACTATCTCATGTTTTCAAGTCTGGCATGTAATACAGTAGATCCCAAATAGCATGGTGGATATGGATTTTACTTTGTTAATCAGGAGTTCTGTTTATTGAGACAGCAGGAGCCATTAGGTAGCACAGTGGCCTCTGCCAGAACCAAGGGTTCGTCATCATCATCTTCCTCCTTGCAGTCTTGGCCAGGAGTCACTGCTCTACTCTGCTGACATGGCACTGGGGCTGCAGAGGGTTTCCTGCACGGCCTCAGGACCGCTGCCACACTGTCTCTGAAGGTGTACGGTGCAGTGAGGAGGCTGCGGCCCTGGAGGGGCAGAGCACCGACCGCTGGGCAAGACTCTGTTTTGCCCCACCAGGGTCCCCACCAAAGCCACAGCCTTCCCTGCACCTTGCGCTTGAAGATCATGTTTTCATTGGCCTTGCATCTTTGCAGGAAGCCATCCTCAGCTCCCTTTTCAGGGCCCTGTTTGCTCACTCCAGTGACAGTGGGGCTGCAGAGGGCTCCCTATGCTGCCATAGGAGCTATTCAGGACCAGGGTGGTCTTCCCCGCAGCCAGGGACTCGTCTTCCTCCACCTCCAAGTCCTGGCAGGGGGGGTTCCACTCCATTGTATCTCATGCTGGGCAGGGCCACCCGGGGGGGGCAAGTGGGGCAATTTGCCCTGGGCCCCACAGGAGCCCCCACGAGAATTTAGTATTCTATAGTATTGCAACATTTTTTTATGGAAGGGGCCCCTGAAATTGCTTTGCCCCAGGCCCCCTGAATCTTCTGGGCAGCCCTGATGCTGGGAGTCAAGGAAGGGTTTTGGATAATGTGGAGCTTTGGATAAATGGGAGTATAAGCAGACAATCTTAATACAGGCATTAACAAAGAATCCTATTGCACTGTTTGCATAATACCAGTAATAGTTTGTACACACAGTATAGCAGTGATTTATCTGTAAATAGGGGAGATGCCAATAATTTTTCTTCTCCTCCAAACTATTTGTTCTTTGGCTCTGCTCAATGACTTGCCAAGGAACTTATGTTTTCCTTCTTCCTTCTGTTTATTTTTTGGAGGATTGCCTTATCATTTGCTAAATGTAACATGACATTAAATTCATCTCTGACCACAGCTTAGAAAACTTGTGTGACTTCCCCCATCAAGGGATTTTACATATAATCACTGTAGTATGGTTCCCAGAAAAGGAAAAGAGAAAACCTCCAATTGTGTATTTCTTGTGTTTTTCCTGTCCCTACTAACATAAACGTCAAGCTCCCATTGACTTGACTGGAGCCAGGAATTTGCCCATGGTTTTGATCAGATACTTGTCCATGGCAGTGAATTTTTCCCTTAATACACTTCAGAAATATTAGTGTCCAATTAAACCAAATTAAGTCTCCCAGTCCTATTGTAAAATATCATTAAGGGTAAGGTAGAAAATCAGGAAAACCCAGTGCAGCATCTCAGTTTTAACTAAATCTTTTACGTCATGGGAATGACAACACTTAGGGCCTGATTCTGTCCTGCCTTTCACCTTCAGGATGATGCAAAGTGAATGAAAAGTAGGTGTAAAATGCTGTCACCAGTACACGTGAATGTAGAATTCGGACTGGGTAGTGTTTTGCACATTTATTGCTCTTACTTTGCACAGGTGTAAAAGGATATGCGAGCTGCCTGGCAGTAGAGAATCAGGCCTTTATTCACTATCAGGATTACAAAAACACTAGACAATGTTATATATAACAGAAGAAAACACCCATAAATATGGATCAGGTACTATACAATATAGTATGTGATGCTGCTTATGTGCTTGCAGTGTTGGAGCCGTGTTGGTCTGACACAGGTGGCTGAGATAATATCTTTTACTGGACCAACTTCTGTGGGTGAAAGCTCGAAAGCTTGTTTCTTTCTCCAACAGAAGTTGGTCAATAAAAGATATTATCTCACCCACTTTGTGTCTCCACTATGCTTCTTATATGTAATTCTAATCTGTCTAACCTGTGAAGTGCAAACCACTATGATATCTAGGTACGAGTTTTTAAAGAGCTAGACAAAATACATTAATATATTGTATTGAATTATATCATACACCTCTACCCTGATATAACGCGACCCGATATAACACGAATTTGGATATAATGCAGTAAAGCAGTGCTCCAGGGGGGTGGGGCTGCACACTCCGGTGGCTCAAAGCAAGTTCGATATAACGCGGTTTCACCTATAACGTGGTAAGATTTTTTGGCTCCCAAGGACAGTGTTATATCGGGGTAGAGGTGTATTAGCTGTCCTAATGTATTATTGCTATTAATACCAAAAAGTGAATTCTTACAGTGGCATCTGCAGCAAAATGCAGTTTTGGCAAGATCCTTCTCTGCAGGAAATGTTATTTCCCTATCAGGATTTCATTAGTTCCTCTCAGTCTGAAGGGATACCAGTCCACAAGTGACAGCAGTTTGAAAACACATTATCTACATATGCTTTGCATTATTAATTGTCTCCACATACTTCTGATATTGAATCTGAACACTCCTGCTGCCTATTGCGCTCTCAAAACACTCTCTTTGTAAAGTATTTTCAGATCTATGGACAGAAAGTGCTATATAAGAGTTAGGTATTATTATTATTATTATTCTACTGTGGACCAATACACTAGTCAGCTGAGTGAGGCCAGCTCAGTAGTCTTTTCAGATCAGAATTCTTCTTTGTTTTCTTTATTCTATTTTTATGTGCTCTACTCTCTCTCTAATGCAGTTTCATCTCAGCAAACACACTAAATTATATCCCCATAAGAGATTCATTTCAACAGGCAGTCCTAGCAATGGGGATTGTGCATGGTCCCACAGGACACAACCCTGTAGCCCTTCCGCTTGGTGTAAGAGAGATGCTGTGACAATAGGATTGTGGATATTTCAGTGACTGGCAATGGTAAATTAATCAAAAGATTTCTCAAAAGCCTCCAGCAGAGGCTCAGCAGAACAGGGCTCCAATGGATAAAACTAGTAACATAGAAAAGAAAGACTGTGTCTGGAAGTGTGATACTTTTTGTTGCCTGTTTTTTTCATCTTAAAAATAATTATTTTGGCACCCGTGCCTAAAGGCCTTTTTCAGTGTCTTAATGAAAAATAATTAAAAACATTTGATCAAAATAACTGGGCAACTTGCCTGCATGAGTCCAAAAATACAGAAGATGCTACTATCTTACCCCAATGTGTAATAAATAAATTTATACTACAGACAGGGCCGGTGCAAGGAAGTTTCACGCCCTAGGCTCCCACCTGAGGAGCCCCTCCACCCACCCACGGCAGCTAACCCCCCCCACCGCCGCAGCTCCCCTGCCCCCCCCCGCCGCAGCTAACACCACCTGGGGAGCTCCACCCCCCCCCACAGAAGCTAACCCCATGCCCCCCCACGGCAGCTAACCCCACCCGGGGAGCACCCCCCACGGAAGCTAACCCCGCCCGGGGAGCCTGCCCAAGCTCTCCTCTGCTGAGCACGCCAGCGCTGCTCTAATTCTCCTTCCCTCCCAGGCTTGCGGCACCGATTGGAGGAGACTTAGAGCGGGAGCTGTGTGCTCAGCAGAGGAGGCAGAGTGGAGGTGATCTGGGGCGGGGAGTGGTTCCCCTGTGCGCCCCCCCTGTTACTGCAGGCGGCCCTCCCCGCGCCCCCTCCCCCCCCCAGCCCAGCTCACCTCCATTCCACCTCCTCGCCTGAGCGGGCTTTTAGGCGCCCTCAACCGCTAGGTGCCCTAGGTGGCCGCCTAGTTTGCCTAAGTGGTTGCACCAACCCTGACTACAGACTTAGAAAGGGCCAGCTACCACTAGGGTGTAAATGCTGGTTCTCAGAGCTAGTGTCTAACAGTCTGTGTGACGTGAAGAAGGATAATCTTGTGGTGAAGGCACTGAACTGGGACTCAGGAGATTTAGGTTCAATTCCTGACTGCTACAGATTCCCTCTGTGACCTAAAGCAAGTCACTTCATTGTGTGTATGCGTGTGTGTGTGTGTTTGTCAGGTAAAATGGGGATAATAATACTTCCTTATTTCTGTCTTGCCTATTGAAATGGTGAACTCTTTGGAGAAAGGACTGTCTTTTAGTATGTGTATATAAAGTGTCTAGCACAAAGGGGCATTGACCTTGGTAATACTGTAATACAAGTACTTATTTCTGTCAACATCTGCATAAAGTGATAAATTCATACAACCTTAATTCTATCTTAATAATATGTTTATGTTTAGAACAAAACCAACAAAAAGATGGGTTTTATTGCATAGATCAGCAGTTCTCAAACTTTAGCAACCCAAGGACCCCCATTTTGATTTAAAAAATTTTTGCAGACCCCCAAACTGCCCGCTTAGCCCCAGGCCCTGCTCTACCTCCTCCTGCTCCCACTCCACCTCTGCCCCTCCTTTTCCCCACTTCTTTCTGCCCCCTCCCTCAAGCATGCTCTGTCCCTGTTCTTCCCCCTCCCTCCCAGTGCGTCCTCCATGCCACTGAATAGCTGTTCTCTGGCGAGCAGGAGATGTTGGGAGGAGTTGAGGGAGGAGTTGATCAGCAGGGCCTGTGGACCCCAGTACATTTCTGGTATGTTCCTTTCTCTCCCTTTTTTTTCCATGGGGGGAACTTTCATTATGAGCAGATAATGACATCTCTACTACCAAGCACATCCAAAACGTTCAGATATGATCTGAGTTCCTGGTGCCCACACAGTTTCTTTCAGTTGGTGGGGTCGTGAATGAAAGAGAGAGAGAAGTTTCCCCATTTCCAAGTAGTCAGCTGAAGGAGGTTGAGTGGCATGCTCTTTCCAGTCCCATCAGTCAGGGATGGGGAGAAACAGCAGAGCAGGAGCTGGATTTCTTGTCTGAGAATGAAAATTCCAGCAATTTCAGTTTCTTGCACAGAAAGTGATTTACAGTACAAAAACATACATCTATCCTAGTAGACTATAGTACAATGATACAGTATATCACTTCATCCATCATTGTCAGCAGTCTATAACACTGTAAATTGATCACGTGCGGCTGAAGAACATTTTACGAGCCATATATGTCTATATATGAAGCAGAGAGGACAGTGTACGCAGGTTCTGTTGTTCTTTCTTTAATCCGCAGAGGAGAATTGGCTGAAAGGAGGAAGGCTGCAGCCTTCTGAATGAATGTGTGTCTGTCATTTTACGAAGCTGTAGAAATCAGAAGCCCACAAGCAGGGCATAAGGGCTGAAAGCACAGAAGCAGTGAACAGAACCAGATCAGGTGGTGCTGCATGCCAGTTTCATTCATGTTGCCTGTGGAGGCAGAATGTGGTGATTGAAGGCATATGAAAAGCATTAAGCAGAGTTACTGCTGTACTAGAATAATTATTGTTTCATGTCTGGGTGTAAACAATCATTATATGGTAGCTCCAAGAATTCAACAAAACCTATTTTTACATCATTTTAACAGCTGAAGAGGCTGATTTTATAATTATAAGCATAAAATGATTGTAATACAGATATTAAAAAGGACTTATGGGTAAACTAGCTCAATAAAAATTGAACATAAATTATTATATGGCATAATTATTAGATATGGGTCCAACCTCAGATGCTAGATCTAAACACCCCTAATCTTTGGGCGTTAGCAGATCTGGAATGCTAGATGCGCACCCATCTTCTTTCATGAGTGAACCAAAAAAGGAGAATTTCCACTGCCATGGATTTAGAAGTGGAAATTGATCCCAGCCTTGCCCAGGCCTCAGCTTCCATTCACTGTTGCTGTCTTCTGGGAAGGGTGTCCACAGGTCTCCACCCTTGATTGATTCAGGGGGGTGCTGGATGATTCCTTCTTTCTCACTATCACCTTTTTGGCAAAATGACCAGCGTGGTTTTCATCCACTGCATTGCAATGGGTTTTCCAGTGGGTGGTAGACAAGCTAGTACTTTCACACATTCACACCCACTGTAAATGGAAGCCAATGGTTTACGTTTTAAAGAAAAATTTTTGGCATTAAAAAAATTACCTTCTCTTAGCCATTGGGCTGTAGTTTTGAAGTGTCTAGGATAGTAACCTATAAACCCCTAAGTAAAAGGTTTCTAACGGAAAAGCAAAATGGTGTTTTGGCCCTTATATTTAGGTTTAGCTTTGGTCTAGAAGTCATCCTGGATGTTAAATTATAATATTCCCCATCCATTCTGAGCTCCTTTTACTATGCTTTTTCCTAACCCTCTCGAACAACTCTGAGTTTCCCGGTAGCTCCCATGACCATCATGTTAGTTGTCCTGCTTTTATCTGAATCACACTTTGCTCTTCTAGTTGCTTCTCTCATGAAATTTCTTTAACCCTATTGGTCTTTGCTAAATTCCCCAGTTCACTGTCTCCTCCTCTTGCTTCCCGAGCTCACTCAGATATCTCCAAATGGATTATGCCAGATTTTATGTTGATGTTTCTCAGAAACCATAATAGTGTTAGCTATAACATTGTGCATATCAGAGCACTGCAATGGAAAGCAGAACAGCAGTCTTCAGGCTAAGTGACTCTTAGCATTCCTCCTTAAGAAAGAATGATGAATTTGACTTTTAATATTATAATTGTAACAACACATTCACAAATTGGTTTGGGAGTACAGTTATTTCTCATTATTCATTCCCTCCAGAAGTATTCTCTGCCTATTATATGAAAGAGCCATTATCCACCTTTCTAGGGGGGAAAGTGAGGCAGTCATTATCCTGTTACTTCTAAAGGCTGATTTTAAAACCATACATGTTTTATTGCATTCCTAAAGAAGTGCCCACTTACATTACTTCTAGTAGAATCCTGAGCTTTCTTTGAAGATCTTCCTTCTTGGTGAGCAGGTCAGATTTGGCTTAGTTTATGATATCTCAGAAGTTTACAGATCCAGAAAGTATGGCTGCATGTATATTAAAAATAATTTATCTTTCAGTTATAGTAAATTTCCTTTTCCTTTTCATGAACACAATGAAAAGTCCAAATATGTTCATTTCATTTCTAATATACATATTTGCACAGGTCTGTATAGGATTAGCTTAAAAACATTATTAAAAGAAGGCAGTGTGGTTCAGTAAATAGAGCATCAATCAGGAGACTGGGGTTCTAGTCACACATCTGCTACTGACTGTCTTTGACCTTAACCTTATTATGCCTCAGTTTTCTTATCTATAAAAGTGAGAAAAATGCTTACCTGCCATTGCATAACGTTTTGAGCTATATGGATGAACAGTGCTATATCATACAGCTGGTTGCAATTTTTTGTACAAAAAAAAAATTTAGTTGGAAATGACTTTTAAACAAAACATTTGCAAAAAAAAAGTAATTATTGATATTTTTCATTACACTTTTATTAATATCTTAGTCAAAATATGTAAGAAAATAGTTTTCAGTAAACTAAACATTTTAGAGAGAGAGAAGATGGGTGAGGTAATACTTTTTATTGGGCCATCTTCTGTTGGTGAGAGAGACAGTTGGTCCAATAAAAGATATTACCTCACCTGCTTGTCTCTAATATCCTGGGACCGACATGGCTACAACTACACTTCATAAACATTTTATAGTAATTTTGATACAATTTCAACAAAATATTTTTGATATTTTATATATTTTTTTCAGATTATATGAAACATTGGAAAATTGGTCCATGTAAACTATTAAATGGAAAACAAACTTCACTTACATTCCTTAAATTGTTTTTTTCTTTTTAGACCAGCTCTGTTATACGAGTGCTCAGTTTTAGTCATCTATATTAATATGGCCTTTTTAAAATTTAATAGAGTTCTCTTCAGAGGTAAGCTCTCTGTAAAAGGAACTATGAGGTTGTGTAATTACAAAATTCCCCTTCTCCTCTTCCTTCTGTCCTGCTCCGTTTATGTCCTTACCATGACTGAGATTATGCTGTTTCATTTTCTTGTGGGTCAATATCCTCTCCTGGTTCACCACAGGGCACAGAGTTAGGTTGTCCGAAACTCTACTCCTGGCTCTGCCTGCTGACTTGCTGTTGGGAAAATCAGTTAACCCTGGTCTCATCTTGCCCTCTGTAACAACATTAATATGCTATTATCTGCACATTAGTGTTGTGAGACTGTTTTAGTTAATGCTTATGCACCACTTTGCAAATATATAAAGCATTTTATAAGTGAATATAAGAATGGCCATACTGGGAAATATCAATCATCCATCTAGCCCAGTATCCTGTCTTCTGAAAATGGTTGATGCCAGATGCTTCAGAGGGAATGAACAGAAAGACCAATTTTATCAAGTAGGCCATCCCCTGTTGACCTGTCCTAGCATCTGTCAGAGATGTAAGGATACTTGGAGCATGGCATTGCATCCCTGACCACCTTACCTAATAGCCATTGATAGACCTAGCCTTCATTAACTTGTCTAATTCCTTTTTGAACTCAGTTATATTTTTGGCCTTCACAACAGCCCCAGCAATGAATTCCACTGGTTGATTGTGCATTGTGTGAAAAAGCCCTTCCTTTTTCTTTGTTTTAAACCTGCTGACTATTAATTTCATTGGCTGACCCCTGGTTCTTGTGTTATGTGAAGGGGTAAATAGTACTTCTTATTCATTTTCTCCACACCATTAATCATTTTATAGACCTCCATCATACCCTCCTTAGTCGTCTCTTTTCTAAGATGAACAGTTCCTCTCTTTTTAATCTCCTCATATGGAAGTTGATCCATACCCTTAATCATTTTTCCCTTCTCTGTACTTTTTCCATTTCTAATATATATATTTGAGATGGGATGACCAGAACTGCACACAGTATTCAATGTGTGGGCACGCCATGGATTTATATAGCAGCATTATGATATTTTCTGACTTCTTATCTATCCCTTTCCGAATGGTTCCTATCATTCAGTTCGTTTTTTTGACTGCCACTGCACACTGAGCAGATGTTTTCAGAGAACTATCCATGAAGACTCCAAGAACTCTTTCTTGAGTGGTAACAGCTAATTTAGACCCCATCATTTTGTATGTATAATTGGGATTATGTTTTCCAATGTGCATTACTTTGCATTTATCAACATTGAATTTAATCTGCCATTTTGTTGCCCAATGACCCAGTTTTTGTGAGATCCCTTTGAAACTCTTCACAGTCTGCTTTGGACTTAACTATCTTGAGTAATTTTGTATAGAGTAAAACTTTGCCAACTCACTATTTACTCCTCTTTTCAGATCATTTATTAATATGTTGAACAGCACTGGTCCCATTACAGATCCTTAGGGAACCCTGCCCTCCCATTTCCCTCTTTCCATGATAAAAACTGACCATTTACTGCTAAATTTTATTTCCTGTCTTTCAACCATGAAAGGACCTTCCCTGTTATCCCATTACAGCTTACTTTGCTTAAGAGCCTTTGGTGAGGGACTTTGTCAAAGGCTTTCTGAAAGTCCAAGTATAGTATGTCCATCGGATCACCCTTGTCCACATGTTTGTTGACACCCTCAAAGAGTTCTAATAGATTGGTGAGGCAAAAGCTGTGTAAAGTCTTCTCCAACATTTTGTGTTCATCTGTATGTCTGATAATTCTGTTTGTTACTATAATTTCAACCAATTTGCCTGGTATTGAGGTTAGGCTCACTGGCCTATAATTTCCTTGATTGCCTCTGGAGCCTTTTTAAAATATTGGTGTCACATTAACTATCCTCTAGTCATCTTGTACAGAAGCTGATTTAAGTGATAGTTTACATACCATGGTTAATAGTTCTGCAGTTTCATATTTGAGTTACTTGGTGACTTATTACTGTTTAATTTATCATTTTTTCCCAAAAACTTCCTCTCCTGACATATCAGTCTGGGACTGTTCCTCAGACTGAGGTGTCCTCAGATGCTATGTTCTATTATTTTTACTTCATCAGAGATCCTCCTTCTACTGTGTTGTAGAAATGTATAGCCTGTTGTTCCATCAAAATACTTTCTGAGGCATTGATTGTTCTGCAAAATGTATTTAAAGATGAAGGTGAATGTAGTTTGATTGCCAAGATGAGCACAAAGACATTTCACCCAGGAACATCTTTTTCTATGTGCTTCTGCTGGCATGTCTTGTCATATTTACTTCTCTTCCAGTAGACAACTAGTCTATTTAAATGTTTTTTCATTGTCTCTCGAAGTGAGTGCCTGGGGTAAGAAGTTCTTCTTTTACTATCTCTGTTAGTAATTGCATATGTTGCTTTCCTTTTTCCTTTTAGTATCTAATTATTTTCTTACAGCTCTCTTCAGTCATTTCATATACTGCCCTGTGGTTCGTGCAAACAGAAGAAGAGGCAAAGTGTGTGTGTATGTGTGTGTTCTGTGTGTGTGTGTGTGTATGTCCTGATCTATCACGTTGAGGGTTGGCTGGTTCTTGTCCGAGATCAGGCCCAGTATTATTAAAATTATTATATAGTTGGGAACCCGATTTGCACAGGTGCAACACTCACACTATAAGAATTCTTCTATATTTACAAATAAATAATTTATTAATACATTTAGCAAAGTCACACACACTCTAACTCAGTAAGGTAGATAGAGATAATACAGAAAGTAAATCTGAACATCCTACTTACACCATCCCTTCTAGAACAACCTGAAATGTTAGCCATTAGCTTCTTCATCACCTTCACCTTCCTCATCCTCACCAATGGCAATCATTCTGGCCCCTCCCAGGGGATACATCTCGCTCTCCTACTGCCCTGGGATGCCACTTTTATAATATGTTATGCTGACATTACCATGTCTAATGCACATGTATTTCCTCCCTACCAATGTTAAGGTGTCCTTCTTCCATAGGTTAGTGTATTTATGATTTCACCCCATTATCATATACGTCAATTCATTGCCATGGGACTTTTGCGGTCGAATGTTCCATCCAGAACCTTCCAGAAGCTGCTGTCAGTTCATGTTTTGTGGTTGGCTGATGTCATTATGGACAAAATTCCCCCCTACACTCTACTTCCAGTTCCCCAAAACGTATGAGTTACTTAAGGTTATCTATTCCAAAGCTCGTAGGCCTCAAGCCTCATGCTAACTGCTAAAGCCAATGTCTTATAGGATACAAGCCTGTAGGTTCTTTGCATTACAGCTGAATATAATAAAGTAGAATATAATGCAAAGCAGTGAATATAACAGAGATAAGCTGGCTCACTGGGCTACAGGCCCCCCCTTGATAGGGTGAGTGTTAATGAACCCTATCATATACTGCCCTGTGGTTCTTGCAAACAGAAGAAGAGGCAAAGTATTTGTGTGTGTGTTGTCTGTGTAAAAGCAGAAATAGGCTCTGAGGGCTATCAAAGTATAATATTGCCCACAGGAAAAAGTAATTTGTGCTGAAGACAAAGGACAGTATATGCAAAACCATTTTTAATTGAGGACAGTTAGTTACTGCCATTGCCAATGGAAACAATCACTATTTGTTTTATTATTTCCTTGTATTTTTATGCACTAAAGTCTTTATAGGCATAGCATCTTCTGTACCTCGAGATTTCTACACAGAGAACAATATGCTGGGGTTCTTACACATATAAGGAGTTCAGCATTTATTTGAGGAGAGCCACCCATCCAGCATGATTTCTCTTTCAGTTTTTAGAATCAGGCATTTTGGTTAGCTCCTTTCTGGTATGGAGAATGCTTTCACCATGTTCCTTCACAGGCAGAAAAATGTTTCTAAAATTTCCATAGCCAAAAATTCTTTTATTGGCTTTTTAAAAATAACATTGGATTTTTTGAGATGTGCCATGTACAAGGTCACACTAACCACATGAATATGACAAGGTGAACAAACATGACTACTTCTTGCTGTACACAATGAGTTTCCTTTGTAACTCAGGCACAGTTCAACTTAAGGGCATACATGTGGGATACCTAATATTTTCAGAAGATCCTTGTAGCAAGCAGAAAACTTGTGATTACTATACATTGCTGATGGAATAAAAAAGAAATCATATTGATTAGGCCAGGGGAATAGAAAGTTCAGTGATTGTGCTTTCTGGAACAATTGATTTGCAGATGAACAAACACAACATTTTTAAGTGCACAGGGACATGGGTCCAAACCTAGCCATTTATTTTACAGGTTTGCTAGTGAGGATAGAGAGCATAGAAAGCCATCATCTTAACTCAATACAAAGAAGGATGGCAAAATTGCATTCTCATTTTCTAGAGAGTTAGAGGGTGGGGACCAGCTACCATCTCAGCCAGTGAACTATGACTCCATAGTAGCATAATCAGCAGGTTAAGGGATATGACCCAACCCACAGCCAATGAACACACATACTGCTATTTGCAACCCTCAGGAGCAGCATGGTCCTATAGTGCTAGCCTATTTCTAGTAGGATTGTTCTGGAAATCAAACTGAAGCCAACACTACCATGCCACCACCCAGAGTCCAGCGAGTAAAGGCAAGATAGTACTTATAATTTATGTGGCCACTGTTCATTGCAGCAACAACTCTTCCTAAGTTGATGTTCATAGAATCAGAAATGTGGAGTTAGAAGGGACCTTGAGACATTATCAAGTACGGCTCCCTGCACTAAGGCAGAACCAAGTAAAATGTAGACCATCCCTGACTGGTGTTTGTCCAACCTGTTCTTAAAAAACTCCAATGATGAGGTTTCCACATCCTCCATTGGAAGCTTATTCCAGAGCTTAAGTACCCTTATAATTAGAAAGATTTTCATGAAGATTTTCTCCCTTGGTTGAGATTAAGCCCATTACTACTTGTCTTCCCTCAGTAGACATGGAAAACAATTGCTTACAGTTCCCTTTATAACGGCCCTTAACATATTTGAAGATTGGTATCAGGTGCCCTTTCAGTCTTCTTTTCTCAAAACTAAATCTGTCTTTTTTCATAGGTCAGGTTTTCTAAACCTTTTATCATTTTTGTTGCTTTTCTTTGGACTCTCTCCAATTTGTCCACATCTTTCCTAAAGTGTGGTGCCCAGAATTGGACACAATACTCCAGCTGAGGCTTCATCAGTGCCAAATAGAGCAGGACAATTACCTCCCATGTCTTGCATATGACACTCCTATTACTACAGTCCAGAATGATATTAGCCTTTTTTGCAATGGCAAACTCATATTCAATTTGTGATCTACTATAACCCCCAGATCCTTTTCAGCATTACTACCATCTAGTTAGTTATTCCCCATTTTGTAGTTGTGTATTTGAGTTTTCCTTCCTAAGCAAGTGTACTACTTGCCACATAAATTTATTGAATTTCATCTTGTGGATTTCACACCAATTCTCTAATTTGTCAAGGTTGTTTTGTATTCAATCCTGTCCTCCAAAGTGCTTGCAATCCCTCCTGGCCTGGTGTCATTTGCAATTTTTATAAGCATACTTTCCACTCCATTGCCCAAGTCATTAATGAAAATATTGAATAGTACCAGACATAGGGCTAACCTCTATGGGATCCCACTAGAAACATCCTACTAGCTTCACAGCAAAATGATTGATAACTACTCTTTGAGTTCAGTGTTTCAACTAGATATGCACCGGCATTATAGTAATTTAATCTAAATCACATTTTGCTAATTTGCTCATGTGGGGCTGTATCAAAAGCCTTACTAAAATCAAGATATGTTACATCTAGAGCTTCCCCCTTCTTCACTGGGCCAGTAACTCTGTCAGAGAAGGAAATTAGGTCTGTTTGGCATGATTTATTCTTGACAAATCCATGTTGGTTTTTTTGCTGTAAATGTGCAACATGTATTTACACTTTACATGATAGGCCCTAATAGCCTGAAATTCTAAGGCACTGTCTTAGGCTATTTTTAAGTTGTATTATTTACAAATATACTGGCTTTCATGATAGACTGCATTGAGTCCAAAGAAGCCATTACTGTCTGTTATATCAAGTCTCGTAAGTGTGTGTGGAAATGTTTGCATGTTGGAACACATTATTTTGTTAAAGGAAAAGTTGTCTCTCCATCATTATCACATCTTAGGAGGTGATACTTCTGCTTTCTGCAAAAACGAGGCCATCCAAAAAGCAGTATCCCCTCTCTGTTTGCTCTGTCTTCTTCTCTCTCACTCTTTTCTCAGAGACTATCATTTTTGTTGTGTTACTGTATTGCTGTCATTTAGGATCAGATCTGATCTCATATATGCTAATGTAAAACCAGAATAACAATGACTACAGTGGAGTTACTCCTGAATGACACTGGTGTCATAGTTCAGAATCGACTCCTTTGATCCTTAGGGTGTGTCTACACGCCCATCAGGAGATGCAGACACACTCAACCTATCTCTTTTCTAGATAAAAGCTAGCTTGTGTAATAGCAGTTGTGGAAGTGGAAGTGGCAGACGCTTGACACTGTACCTAGTTTTAGGTACCCAGGGTCCTGGTCAGGTGAGGCTAGCCTGTGAAGCTGCCCATGCTGCCATGATTTCCCTGCTATTGTTACTTGAACTAGCAGTGCACATGCTGTCATCACACCTCCTGATTGCAGTGTAGACCTTTATGGCACAGACCCTATTTTCATACATGTCTGAAAAGCATCATGCATAGTGATTGCACTGTCGGGAAAAGATATTAAATGAATAACTGTTGGGAAAAAATCTGAAATGGCAGCCAACAAAAAGAGTTTAACCACAGAAAATGATAATAAATCTATAATAATACTTTGCATCTCTATAGCAACTCTCAGCCAAATTTCTCAAAATGTTTTATTTAAATTAATGGGTTAGTCCTTACAACATCACTGTGAAGTGGGGGGGGGATAAATGATTATTTCACTATAAGGGCTTGCCTACATCTGTTATAGTTTTTGAATATAGTTTTGAACAGTTGAGACAATTGCTGATCACAACGTAGCAGTCAGTTCAGATCAGCTCTAATTGTGTTCAGCATTGTGCCACCTAGCTGTGATTAAATCCTGTTCCCAGCAGGGATATATCCCATTTAGCAGACAGTGTTGAGACAGTTTTTTTCTGGTCTGTGCTGACCCTTCATTGGGGTCAGTATCATATTATTTATTGTTCAGAATCATGTTCAAGCATGACAGGATGACGTGCGATGTAGACAAGTCTTTATAAATGGAGAAACTAAAGCACAAAGAAATTAAATAACTTGTTCAGATTTACAAAAGAAAGTCAATGCAGGAGGCAGAAATGGGTCCTGGTTAGGGTTACCATACATCCGGTTTTTCCCGGACATGTCCGGCTTTTTGGTAATCAAACCCCCGTCCAGGGGAATTGCCAAAAAGCCGAAAATGTCTGGGAAAAATACCGCCGGCCGGGCACTTCCCCTCCCGGGCTCCGGCGGCGGCAGCTGCTGTGCTCCCTACCCTGACTCTTCTGCTCTGTTTAAAGCCGAGCTGGCCGAGCGCTACCGGCTTCCGGCAGCCCCCTTGCCTCCGGACCCTGAGCCACCGCCGGGCACTTCCCCTCCCGGGCTCCGGGGGCGCAGGGTCCGGAGGCATGGGGGCTGACCGAAGCCGGTAGCGCTCGGGCAGCTCGGCTCTTAAACAGAGCCGAAGAGTCAGGGAGCAGCAGCAGTCGCTGGAGCCCGCTCTAAGGTAAGCCAGAGATGCTGGCAAAGCTGGGAGTACCATGCGCCGCTGATTGCACAGGTGGGGGGCAGTGCTGGGGGAGCTGCTCCGGGGAGTCGCCAAAAAGCACTGACTGTGGTGGGGGAGGAGGGGAGGGCAGTGTGAAAAAGGCAGGAGTGTGCAGAGGGATCAGAGCTCTGGCTGCGATGGGCATCGGGCTGCCTTGCCTGCAAGTGGATCAGNGCATTGGGCTGCCTTGCCTGCAAGTGGATCGGAGCTCCTGGGGCTGGTGCTTAGCTCCCCATTTGTGATGAGACACAGCAGTGTGGTGGATCACTGCGAAATACCTGCCCAGTCAGAGCTGTGGGGGCAGGGCTTGCAGGTGCTGGCTCTGACAGCTCCCATTGGAGCTTTTCCCAGCCAATGGGAGCCACTGAGCTTGGCTTGTGGTGGGCCCAGCATGTGGAGACCCTGGCTGCCCCTGATCCTAGGAGCAAACACAATGCCAAAACGAAAGTGTAAATTCACTGCAGAACCAAAGACAAAGTTCCCGTGTTTTCGAAGTGGTAGAGACGAATGGGAAGCTGAGTGCATGGTATGTAGACCTGGTTCTTACATCCCTGTGAAAAATAAAGGTGCTAATGATTTACAAACTCATGTGGACTCAGACAAGCACAAAAAAGCAGTTCAAGGAGAGAGCTCATCAACAAAATTAACAGATTATTTTGTAAAACCAGACAGCGAATCAGAGGATGCTGTTACTGCAGCAGAGGGTGTGTTTGCATTTCACACTGTTAAGCATCATAATAGCTTTAAGTCAATGGATTGCACATCTGTTTTGTAGAAGAAGACATTCCCTTATTTTGAAGTGTCAGGAAATTTTCAAGTGCTAGAACCAAGACAGAAGCAATTGTTATCTCTGTGCTTGCACCGCATTCTGTTGATGTTGTTCTGAAAACGTTTGGAGAAAATGACATAGCTTACTGTGAAGTTGCTACAGATGGAAGCAATCACGGTTCAATGAAAATATTTCCAATAATTATTCAGTATTTCAACTGGAAGAATGGCGGTTTGCAGTCAAAATTGATTGAGGTCCAGAACACACCTAATGAGACTGCCGACACAATTGCTCATTACGTAAAAGAAACGCTTGTTTGAGAAGTGCATTGCATTTACAGGTGACAACTGCAATGTTTGGAGGACTCCGGCATGATGAAGATGGAAAGAACGTGTTTGCAAACTTAAAGAAGTTGCTGCAGAAGAGAACATTAATTGGTGTGGGTTGCCCAGCACACATTTTGAACAACTGTGTTCACCATGCAGCAGAAAGAATGAACATTGACATTGAGAACATTATTTTTAAAATTTACCAGTACTTTCATATCTACACTGTCCGAACTGAGCAGCTGAAGGAGTATTGTTGATGTTGAATACAGAAAGCTGCTTTCTCATAGCAAGACACGATGGCTGTCATTATTTCCAGGCATTACAACGCTGATACAGATGTTTCCGGCCTTGAAGTCATTCTTTCTGTCACAGGACAAACCACCCATAGTGCTTGAGACATTTTTTGAGTATGAATTAAGTGAGATTTATCTCTGGCACATGCATTCACTCATGAGTGTATTCCAAACTTACATCCAAGAAATCGAAAGGGAAAGCAATTCTGTTGTGGAAGTGCTGAACAGTTTGAACTCGGTTCAGACTATCCTTCTTGAACGCAAGACTCACAACTTTATGTCCCTGAAAGTTAAGGGACTACTGGCACAAAAGCGCATGGGAGGAATTGATGAAGAGTGTGACAAATTCTGTGCTGAAGTAAATAATATGTACAGCAGATGCTTAGAATATTTGGAGATGTGGCTTAGACCCCTGGAAGACTTCTCTTGTTTCAGGTGGATTACCCTGAGTGAGACACCGAATTGGAGTGATGTGGAACTTTGTATCAAGTACCTGACCGATAAGGGGATGCAAATTGATGACGTGAAGTGTTTTAATCAGTTCAGCAACCTGAAGAAGTTTACAGAAAGTTGCAACAGTGATGAAGAGTTCAGTAATTTGCTAGCACACCAGAAGTGGACCAAATATTTTGAGAAATCCAAAAACATTGAGTGTCATTCAGAACTGTTAAAGATTGCTCAGTTCTTCTTTGCTATTCCTTCTCACAATGCAAATGTAGAGTGAATTTTTTCACTGATGCAAAGCCAGTGGACAAAGGAAAGGACCAACTTGAATGTTGAGTCGTTGAAAGGAATTCTACTTGTACAGTACAACTTCAGACAAACTTCTTGTAAAGACTTTCATGCCTTCTTAAAGAGCAATCAACCACTGCTGAGAAAAATGCGATCTGCAGAGAAGTATGCGTGGGCACATGAGGAGAAAGAAAACTGAAGAACTGGTGAAAGGAAAGGACTCACTACATATAAAGCATTATGTCCGGGAGGAATTTTTAAATAGCTCAAAATGTCCGGGATTTTACCGGGCGGGGAGGAGAACTGGGTGCTCTCAGGCATCTGGGGAGCTGGGAAACAGAACAGTGTGAGCTGCGTGTCCTGACCGCTCCCGAAAACTGAGCGCCGGGGCAGATCCTCCACTGGTGTAAACTGAGCAGCTTCATTAAAGTCATGGGAGTCTACACTAGTGGAGTGCCTGACTCTAGAATTGGTGCAGCTGTTTCGCGTGGCTGGGAGGGAGGAGGGGGAATGTGGGGCGCTCAGGGGAGGGGGCGGAGTTGGGGCAGGGACTTTGGGGAAGGGATTGGAATGGGGGCAGGGAAGGGGCGGGGTGGGGGTGGGGCGGAGTTGGGGCGGGGCCGGGGCCCCGTGGAGTGTCCTCTTTTTTCAATGTTCAAATATGGTAACCCTAGTCCTGGTTTTATCAACTATGTTCTTTATCCCCAAGACCTCCTTCCAGCATAACATACACTTAATTTTATTAATGAGATGGATTAACTGAATTCATTCAAAAGAACAATAGATAACAGTTGCACATGGGCAGCTAGCAACCCACACTCAATGTCTTGTGTTATTTGAAATCATCTGGGATCTTTTTGTCACATGGAACAAAAAGAGCAAATTGAGCTTCCCATTACTCTGGACCACTTGGCATATATAGCATGTTTGATAGATCTGGGAAAATACTGCAAAAAGTTGACTTTTTTCAAATAAGTTAATAACAATAAGGAAACATCGGTTGAAAGTATTAAACCTGCCTGCTTTGTTAGGCCCCTAAATCCATATTTAGGCACTTAAATAGTATGGCCTGATTTTCAGTGGTGCTGAAGTCAATGGGTAATACAGATGCTTAGGAGATTACATATGTATTTAAAACTCAGGCATCAGGGTTGAAAGTTTTGGTCATTAATATTAATTACTATAATTATAAAATAGCCAGGAGCATTGTCATTATTGCAGTGAGAAGTCAAAGGTACACGCCAAACCAGAAACCATCTCCCACTCACTGCTAGTTGACTGGAAATCCTGTGTTACAAGGTTCTAGACCTGAATTCCATGACGTACTAGCAACAACTCAGCTTTGTATTTTATAGTTTGTACTGAGATTTTAATAATAGTGCTGTCAGTTTTAGTCTTTGCTGAAAGGAGCAGTTTATACCCCAGCAAAGAAAAATAATAACGTTCTTATGTCACTCTCATATTCAGTAATCATCCTGCTAAATGATTTTTCATCAACAATTCACTGCCAATCATGCTTTAAAAATAATTTGTCAGTCCAGTCTACTCTTTCTTTTTTCTTTCTTTCGTGCACCCAAGCTTCTTATCCTTATTCCGTTAATGGGAGTTGTGACTGAGTAAGAATGGCAGGATTTTACCCACACTCTTTCTCACGGCTAAGAAATAACAAAGTATTCTTGCTTTCTGAATCTTGAATAGAGAAAATGAGAATAATCAGAAAAAAACACCCTAAAAATAACTGTTCTGTTCTGCTGAAGGAGCTGAGCTGAGATTTCTTAGATTTCCTAATAGTGCAGCGCAGGGGGTGGTAACCTGGGACTTGCTGAGGGCACAGCAAGCTTGGGCTGCTGGCTATTGTAATCAGGCTGATTGTCAATGACATTTCACTGAAGTACAGTGCTTTTTTGTTATTATTATTCATAATGCCTTTACTTTCTTGGCAAAGATAATGACATCTTCAAGTTGTCATTTTCCAGCCTCATAAGGCTTTGTTCTTTTCACCCCCTCCCAAATCTCCATCCTTCTAAGATACGTTTTGGTTTGTAAAATAAAATGGCTTCTTTTGTATTGAAGTAGAGAATTTTTGTAAGTTACAGACGCATGGCACTAGACTTTGTTTTCATCTTTTGGGGTCATTCTGGGAAGTAGGGGAGAGTAAAGTTCCCCTACATGGGTGCAGAAGATGACTTTACATTGTGGCTGGAGAGGCAGTGGGGAGAGGGGAATAGGTAGGTGGGGAAATAGGTGGAACCATCCCTGGGTATGCAGTGAATGTGCTACTCCTTGCAAAGGGATATAGTAAATTACTGCCTCCAGCCCACAGCACAATAGAGGAGTATGGGAAGCATTATACCTCACAGGGGTAGGTCTGAGGCACAGTACCTCCAATGGTGGAGCCTCAGTGCTGTGCCTGAGGGCACAATCCAGATGACAGGAATTAAGGTAGAACTACTTAGTGAAAAACAAGAGACAGATGAGTTATAGTCTCTCTGGGCTAAACTGCTTAGAAGGGCAAAAGGGGACTCCAAAGAAACCTGATAAGTGTTGTTCACACACAAACAAAATCCCTCACCAGTTTTACGAGTCCTTACCATAATTGTACAACACTAATTAGCTAGGACAACTAAATGACCATGACTTTTCAGGACATGGGACTGATTTGCAGTGGCGCCTGGTGATAACAAGAGAGGGCCATATTCTGGCTTCAGGTACATATGTCATATGACGTTTAATAGCTGTTGTATGCAAATACATACCCCATTACTTTCATTTTGCAAAATAAATAAATAAATAAAAATATTGTGACAAAATGTATCGTGATTCATACTACAAGGGATTGCAGAAGGTACAGGAAGGCACAGACCTCCATGTGTGTGGCCCCATTCCACAGGCAGATCCCTCAAGATCTACAGGGCTTGGGGAAACAGCGCATGACATCTCGGAGTCCTCAGTAAAGAATTCAGGACAATCTCTTAAGTTTTCCACCCCCTCTACAGGGTGACCTGGCCCTTTACTAATTTGCTGTAGTCTGTTTTTTATACTGTTATAATATTGTTATACCATCTAACATATTTATAAATGAAATTATCAATTAAAGCAAATATGTTGGTCTATATATCCTCTTAATTGACTCTAAGTGATCTGTGAATTAATAAGTATTATGTTCTAATGTGATACACTTAATGTGTTCTGAGATTGAAGAGACATCTTTTGTCCGTTGTCTCATTACACATGTTCTTGCTACTTGCTACTGATAATATTACTCCCATAAAATATTGTGGATGTTGTTGTTTTTTCTTTGTTCCCCCTCCCCCTCCTGCATCTTGGTATGTCTTCTAATCTAAAGATTGTAGGGGGATTTTCAAAAATACGAGACCATTTATTTTATTACTCTTTCTTTTAACAGAGGTTCTTTAGAGGTATAACATGTTCATGTACTTTCAAAAAGTTTAATCCTCCCCAAAATATGTGTTTACATAAATGTTATTGCATGTTGGCAGATAGAAGTGCTTATTAGATTCTCTTTATCAGAATTATTTTAACAGGGTTGCTTTGAGTGGGCCTTGTGTTTATTAGTCTTATGAACCACAGAATTTCCACTCACGAGGGTACAGAGTGAAATGTGTTTGTTTTAGTATATGTGGGTTTGTTCCACATGAGTTTTGCTTTAAGTGAAATCCAAAACTCAACCCAGTCCTCTGAAAACCTAGCTTTAAAGTTGTTCTGGCAGTAATAGTGGTCAGGGGTGTAAGCCAATCCCTTCCCTCCCCTTCTGAGAGACATACCTTTATAAGGCATGGGGCAAAAGGGCAAAAGTGTGTGCATAGTAACAGGACAGTAGGGGTTAGTTATGGGCCAGATTGTGGCTGGCCCTGATGTGGTTGCACATGGGTGCAAGAGGGCACAGGTAGCCTTTCTCTCTGAAGGCTCTCAGCTACTGTGGTGATGAGGGCTATATAAGTACCTGCATAGATGGACAGATGGATAGCACAATGCCTTATGGAATTCCTGCTGGTGATGTGCAGCTCTGTATCACCTGCGCAATCTGGCCCTATGCTTCCAATTCTAGGAAGGGTTCTTGCATTGGTGAAGAATTTGGAATATTGCCCCAACCTTCACCTTAGCGTGAAGGACACACAGGAAAGGCAATCCAACAATTCCACTTGGGCAAGTAACTGTGAAGGCATGAGAGCAAGGGCATAAAATTCATGCTGTGTTGAGCAGAAGAATGAATTAGTTCAAATTGTGCAGTAAAGTGAACAGAATGAATAGACTGTACTTATTACTGGGAACAAGGTATGCTTGGAACAGCTCCTCCCACAAGTACGGGAGCTTTAAAAATAATCTCAACAAATGGCAAAGGGCTAAAATCTGCCCTCAGATGTGTCTGTGCCTCTGCTAGTAACTTCAGTGGGAGTTGCGTGCATGCATTTGAGGGCAAAAATTGACCCAAAACCATGATTTATATCTTTTAAATTCCCAGAGAGTGGGGAAAGTTATATAAAAGTCTAGAAGCTGATGAGAGAAGAACAGTAAATCGCCTGACAATATATTTAGCAAATGATAATACAGTCCACGGGGGCGGTGGGGGTGGACACCATAAAAATTAAAGAAAAAAACAATTTCTTAGCTGGAGCATTATTGAATATTTAGAGACAAGGAAGAAATAGTTTGATGAGGGAGATTTCCTGGCTTTGCCTTCATTTTCTCTTACAAATAAATCACTGGATAAGATGAATCCTTATTTAGAGTGCCAGCCTCAATAAGAAAATACAGTTTCATTTATTTTCCCAATATCTACTAGTGGAATCTTTTTTCATTATTGAATTGCATTGATATTACCATTAGTGTGGAGAGCCATCTATGACAAGCTATTACATTAAAAGTTCTATCAATAAGGCTATAGATTTGTGTCCATGGCTCATTTTTTAAGCTTGAAGAAGGAACTTTTTCCATATTCTTATGTGTGAAGTAGCAGTGATAAGAGGAAAACTATTATTTTAATTGCTTTAAAGGCCTGCTTTCTTCTGAAAACATTTCTCCTGTTATCAGGTCCTATATTTTCTTTTGTTGCTTGGAACACATATACAAAAGTCTTCATTAACTTTGAAGAACAATCAGTTAGAAAAGGTCTTCAGGCAGTGGTGCTGTCATCCCAAGTAGTCCATTGATGGATCCAGGCAATGTATTGAGATAAAGTAGAATTCTTCAAGTGGATTTTGCATAGTCCTTCTTATAGGAAGGCGCCTACGTCAACAGCTGTACTTCTGTGGGTCGATCTCCAAACTCAACAACGGACTTGCACAGTGCCAGACTTAAGATATATCTGCACTTATGGTGATGCATAGAGTACAGACGCCAGCTAGCATAAGTGTAAATAGCAGTGTAGGAGCATTACATGCCTGAAACCAGGGTATATCCTACATGGCTCTCTACACACCCAAGCAGTCCCTCCCATGTCTACACTGCCATTTTTAGCTGTCTAGTGTCTAGCTGCCTCCCTGCTGCTGGATCCTTTCCCACTGCCCTCTCCTTGCAAGAGCTATTCTTGTTGCAGTAAAAGGATATCCCTGCTGGAGCCTTTCCCTGCAGCCTCCCCATGGCAGAGCCTTGCACTGCTGTGTGTAGCCAGCACACTGTAGTGACAAGTGCGGATGCAGCCTCTTTTCACGGTGGCATGTAGTGCCTGTAATCTACATGCCGGCATAAGTATAGACAAGGCATCTGCCTACTGGGTCTGAAGAGCCTCCTCCCTCCATAGGGGTCTGAGGAGGCCTTCCCACTTTTATGGCCCAGACAGTGCCCACACCATATAGGTATTTTCCCCTTCTTTTTTTTCTTGTCTTTCTTAAAAAAAAGTTGACTGACATCTAACTAATTAAATAATAATGTTGCCCCCAACAGATAGAAAGGAAGACTGATGAGGAAAGCATTGAGGTTGTTGTACATGATCCAGACTTGCACCTTCCTTGCTTAGAGGGAACAGAAGAGTAGTTGAAACCACTTCCCTTTTTATACCCTCAGAAACCACCATGTAGGCAAGTGCTTGACAAAAGATTGTGGAAGTTCAAAGAGAGGATGCCTTGATCCCCTTATGGTGACTATGTACAGGCTCATTTTTAGCTCCAGCCTCATATCCCAAACAACATGACATATTCCGCCTCAGCTGACAATTCCTGTTGTTAGTAAAAGCAAATCAGTAAGAACTTAGGAAAATGTGTTTTCAGTAATTTTTTAAGAGAAATAAAAAAAATGAATCTATGTTTGACAGGCATGTAAGAATATAGTGAGTGTAATTAAAACTGGGAAATATTTACAGTTCAAAATGAAATAAGTTAACAAGGAAAAATAATGGACAAAATTCTGAGATAAATCTGATGAGTTTAGAAGGTCTCTGAGTTGTTGTAAATTGGCCAATAATGTTTTTAGACTCAGATCCACTGTCCAGTCTTAGCTCCTGTCTTTCACTCCAGGGGCATCTGAAGACAGCAACCATGGAAAATTGCTCAGTGTTTTGCAGGGCTCTCTCCTTCACATCCTATTCATGATCAATTCCTCTTGAACACCAAAATAACTGGGGTTTTTTTGTTTAGAGCCTCCCATGCCCAAGGAAAGCACTGACAAGACAAGATTTGGCCTAAAGTATGTGATAACTTATTTAAACATTACATTGTAAAGCATACTTGCGAGGGAGTAGACTTAAAGTTGTGCATTCAACCATAACTTTTGTGTTTCCTGACTTAAAATCTGTGAAACCTCAATGTTGCATTATATTGGTTTTTGCAATAACAGTACCCTTGATAATCCTTTTTTCACTAGTCTGCCCTCTTAATAATTCACATTTTTCTACCTCATAAATACAATATTTACTGTATGACACCTAGGATAGTTCTTTCATACATACTGACATTTTCAATATTTGCAGACCTTTTCTTTCTTTCTTTCTTTCTTTCTTTCGGAAAATTCTAATTTGCTCTGTGGGTTTGACATTGAGACAATGCCCCAGGGGTCAGCATGTCTTGGATGGAAAATGATATGTGGAGAGCATTAATTATGGAGATTTACACCAGAAATGACTCTACACATGACTAATTCCTCTATTCTGTTAGCTGTAAATAGAAACGGATCAGGTTGCAATTTATGATAATCCCGATGCCAAAAAACATCGGTATGATGCTGTTACATCACATGGATTCATGCAAATGGTTGATTGCTACCTAAATGTGTATATATATGCAGTGCACATCCTCAGGTAATTTATGAGAAGGTGTCAATATATGAAATACTAAATGAGGCAATGACCAGTGAGTAATATAATTTCCCCAGAAACCAGTGTATATTTCCAGATCAGAACTAGATATTTCCTTTGTTGTTTCTTGATGAAGGTGGTATCCATCCAGATTAACTCCATTCATATCAGTGGAGTTATACTTGTGTAACTGATAGCAGAATGTAGCCATGGTAACCAAAAAAGTTGAAAAGAATTGGTCAGTAATCTCAGGAAATACAAGATTGAGAGAGAAAAGTTTTTTATACCAACATAAATAGACAGAATTGTGAAGTATTTTAAAAAGTGATTAAGAGGTAAAGAAATCAGTGGATCACTTTTACTTGCAAGAAACAGGTTTGCCAACAGCCAGCCATGGTATAGGCAGTCCACAACTACATCTGGTCTTTAAATGCAGATCCTTTGTGTCTTCTCTCGGTAGGTAGGTTTGGCAGATATTTTGCATGTTTTCTATAGCTTTTTCTTCCTTATTCCAGACAGATTTAAATGTAACAGGAATTCTCTTCGTATCTTTTATATTTGTGTTTCAATAAACACTTTTCTACCAGTTATTTATCAGCACCTAATGAAAATTACTGCTCTAGTTATTATTCCACTGTGTTGGAAATGATGCACTATATTAGCAGCCTGGGCAGAAAAGTCAGAAGAATGTGATTTTTTTTTTTTAACAAATTCAGAATGTGGGAGTGTAATTACTCAGTGTGTGGCAAGCGTCTAATTGTAGTATTCATCCAAATTCTGAATAACTCAAGATGTCATTTAGTCATAGTCAAATACAAAGCTGAATAACGGACTGGACAATAGTCACATATATTACCTTTGATGTTTTATTGCCGCAGGATGTGAATCTGAAAATCATTAACAATGGTTAGGCAACCCTATAACCCCATAAAATAGATATTAATATTCTCAATTAGTTTTCATAATTTTAATGACTTGCTAATGTCATCGTTACAAATTATGAAAAAACAAACCCTTCAGATACCCCATCTACTTTTAATTAAACATAACTTATGAACTAGAATTTCAATCTATCCCTAGTCATAATTAGAGGCAGTGTTTTCTATTTGCCATAAGGACATTTTAAGTAAAACTACTTTTAAATTATTACATTTTTAATTATAAAAATATCTTTGTTTAAAAATATAGAATAGTAATGCACTCTAGAAAGTTCAGGATTTTGCTCCAAAGGCTTTCTTGCTTATGATAGATTTATTTTTATTGACCTAGAGGATTAAGATAATTTGTCTGTATGATTATATTCAGATTTGTCTGTATGATTATATTCAGCTTTACCTTTTTCAGTAAAGTTTGCTAATTATGAGTGTGAAAGGACTCCCTCATGGTGAAACCCAATGTTGCAATGACTCTGCCCTTGCCAACATCTATCCCCTGGGGTGTGGAATGGGGATTTGGTAACCTTCTGGAGTACCCAGTGTCCCAAATAGCCAACAAATTAAATATAACAAACAGATCTTCTACTCCACCTGGGCTCCTCTTCAGTCTCACTCTCCCAAAGTCCAAAACACAACTAAACATAAATTTTACATTTTTCGTGTACTCAATTCTCTGCAGACTCTTCACCTATCCCCCTGGGGCTCTGCAGAATTCTCCTATACTTTTTACAGAGTGCCACCTCCCAGGCTTTCTCCCTGGAGGCAAAGCTCTTCCCAGGCCGCTAATCCTCAGGGTTTCTTCCCTGACCCATTGAAGGCCTTTTCGCAGGCTGGTTCCTTATTCCTAGCCTCCTACCTGGAGTCTGAGGCTTGCAGGGCCTGCCTCTGGAACCTCTTTCTCTCCAGCTGACCTCTCCTTTCAGGGCCAGGCACCTTCCAAATCAGCCACATTGAAGTGATTACGTTTACTAGCTGTAATGGCTGTGCTCCAAGTACTACAAGGAAGACGCAAACCTTCCCTCTCCCCACATCCCCCCACTCTTTGCTTCCAGTAGGTATTTGGGTTCATTTCAGCCAAAACACTGATATTCTGCTTCAGCTGAATATTTCTTTGAATACATACTGGAAGCCAAATGTCACTGTGTCCCTAGTAAATAAATACCCAAATTGGAATTAGGCCAGAACACTGGGGATGCTCCCCCTGACCTTGCAGCAGGTATTCTATTGTTATTCGTATGGGTACAGCGGATATTATTTTGTATCTCAGAGTTAACTTTATCCTAGCTTTTGCTCTTAGGTTTGTTCTTTTCATGCTGCAGTATTTCAATTTTTTCTTCCTCCTCATTGTGTAGGCGAAAACATAGGAACCTAGTCAACGTGGAGTAGGTTCTAACAGGTCTCTTCCATTGCTGTGTAACATTTGGAAATAAAAAGAATGATAAAAATTCTAGGGGGAAAAAACCCCTGAAAATGATTTCATTTTTATTTAAAGTTATTGTGTTCTTTTTATATGATCATTTATTTATTTTATGTTTGTAGTTCTTCGTAAAGGTCACTTTCTGCTGATTGTGAAATAATCTCATAATCTATTTATCTACTGACTTCAATAAATGTAGTCACATAATAGAATTTGTACAAAAGTATGTTAGAAAATCATGACAGTGCATTGGTACTAAATTAATTAAGATATTTAATTCACATGTGGAGGGAAAAGTATAAAGTATTGGAGCCATCACAGCCTTTATTTAATTCTTAATAAATGCGTATGACCTCATACCTCAAGTTGCTGCTTTTAGCCTATAATTACCTCATTAAAACTAATAAATGTACAAATGTCTTAGTGAATGACTTACAAACTGTTTATAAACCAATAAATTAGGTTTTGCTTTTATCTGTTTTTTTTTTGGAGGGGGGGAGGACACTTGCCAAGAGTAAATAAAAGCAATTGGAACTTGTACAGAAACAAGACTGTGATTTGGGCTGAAAAGAAAAGATCCATCTGTGTCCTGAGTTAGCCTTCTTCATTAGAAAACAATATAATAAAGTCATGAAAATTAGAGCTAGGAAAGACCTCTTACCTTATCTACTCCATTCCAAGGCTGCAACCCTGCCAGAGAAGTATAATTCGCTACAGTATAATCTCAATTATTTTGTTCCATTCTTCTTTAAAAGATCCATTCCTACTGGAAACTATTGTAGAATCTACTTGTTGTTATCATTATATTCAGCCTTAATTTTCCTTGGCTTAATTTATCCCATTACTTATTTTTATACCTTTTGTTACCACCCTAACCAGTTCCACTTATCCTTGGTATTTACACCCCTTAAATACTCATAGATGGTTATATCTGCATAGGTATGCTCGGATACACAGAAAAGATGCCAAAGGTATTGAGAGTGATCCTGGCCCAAAAGAAAGTACAGAAGTGAGCGGTGGGCTGCATTGGAACATGTTGAGAAGCTTTTTTTTTCCACATCTGTGGAACGTAGGGAGTCTTCCATCAAAATATGTGGGGGAAAAGGGTCAAATTCTCTCTGTGTAAATCAATTTGAGAGAGGAGGACAAACATGAGACTCATTAGGTGTCAGGTGAGACACAAAGGAATCTTCAGCAAACAAAAAACTCAACATCGATCATCATTTTCAACTCAGTATAATTTGTTAGATAACACTTTTAAAGTGTGTCTTCTGGGGATCACCTTCGTTATTTTGGCAGTGCTCCTTTGGCTTTCACAATCTAAATGTTCTTAGTTTCTGCCAGTGGCACTAAAAACGCAACAACCACCAAAACAAGTCAGTGCAGAGGTTGAGACTGACTGAAGATGAGCAATAATGCAATTCCTAGGTAAGCAGAAGGTACCTGCAACACATGACCTTAGTGGATGAGATGTGTGTTTCTTTCAGCAGAACTCTGTAAGGCTTTATACTATCAGGCGAGCAAACTGGCTGTGGTGAAGTACTAATATGAACCTTTTGATTCAGAAGACAGGAGGATAAATTGTTTCTTTAGAAAACTCAGTGAGAGGAGGAGGAGGAGATAAGATACTTCCCTTTTATTGTTGCTGATCCTGCCGCCATGCTTCACTGACTACTGCTACTCCCTGCTTCTGTTGTTTCTGTTGTTATTATAATTGTGCCATGTTTCCTTTATTTCTTCTGCTTCCACCACAGTTTGCAACATCTGCCCACGTTTTCTAATGTAATTACATAATTTTGTCTTATGTTGCTCTTTTTATTTTAGCCACTTCTAAATCACAGGAAACAAAAGCTGAGAGGGCTGTATTAATACAAGATCAAAAGAAACATAATGAAGGCAGTAATTTCACCAGATTTAGCATATCCTATATAGTACTCCAGTATTTCCAGCACACCCACATAAACTCCCTTCCATTCCCCAGTATGTGTGCAGACATTGCTGATGATCACACTGGGACTTTGAAAGAGTGTTAAGACAAAGCTGACAATAAGATGCCCCAGAAGTACCAAACTCTCCACAGACAGTGTTAAATATAGGGAATATTGTCAAAATGACCTTATGGGGTCTGGCCAGAGCAACTGCACCTGGTGGGAACAGAGAACCTGCAGAGAATCTGGCTAGGGTGACCAGATCACAAGAGTGAAATATCAGGATACACTGGGCGAGCGGGGGGGGGGGGGGGGGGGGAGAGAGACGACGATAACAGACACAGGTGCACACAGCCATGAGGGGGGGCCCTAGCAAGCTGCGAGAGGGGTTGTACGGCCCTGCTGCAGCCCGCAACACAAGACACAGGGCAAGGACTCATGGCCCCAGCTCCAGCCCCCAGTAGAAGCCATGGGGCCAGGGGCACAGGGCTCCGGCTCCAGCCCCCGCCTGAAGCTTCAGGACAGGGGCGCAGGATCCTGGTTGCAAAGTCAGAGCCAGTTGCAGGGCAGGGGAGTGACGGGTCCCGGTTCTAGCCGCAGTCACAGAGGGGAGGCCCCCAGTTTTGCCTTCAGCCCCAGCTTCAGCCACTGACAGCTGAAGCAAACTACATCACAAAGGTCTGGAATCAGAGAGTCTAAATTATAGACTTAATCATAATACATATTTAAACAAACAGATTTATTTGAACACTAAACAAAGAACAGGGGTAAAGGGCCAGGTTTTTTATTCAGTCAATAAATCAACTTCCCAATTTGCATCTCTCTCAGATATGCCAGAAATCTAGTACTTTTTGGCTGACTTTGCCATAGCCATAACTTGCTTCTGGGCAATCACAAAGCTGTAGAAGTCCTTGCAGCTCATCTGGAAATTCATTTTGACAAGGGTTTCACTCCGCACCAAGTCTATGCTGCTTCGATTCCGGACATCAGTCCATGCACCTTTCATGATTGAAAATGCACGCTCAGAGTATGCATTGCTTACGGGTATACTGAGCACGTATGACACCAGCTTTGCCATGTTCGGGAATTCAGTGCTACTGTCCTTGTTTCTCAGCACTTGAGACCAGAGTTCCCCAACTGAATAGTTTCCAGGCTCCAACTTGGAGTTGATGTCTTTGATGATACAGTACTCATCATAGAGCTGATCAAGATCCACTGTTTTCGGAAGGTTTACAGCTGTCACGGCTGCAGACAGATCCTTGAATTCGAATACCCTATTAACTTTGATGTTCAAGCACTGGGTATTGAACAAGTAGCCAGCTGTTGAAAAATCAAACCATTTCTCCAAATATAGGATCGACACATCGTAAAAGTTCAGGAAGTCTTTCTGGAGACATGCAGCAGTGACAGGCAGCATCTCAGTTAATGCACTTTCAACTTTGGAGCCAAAGAATTTGTCATTTTTCCGTTGCTGAAGTTTAATTCTCAGAGAATTCATTATGGCATACAGTTCACATGCTGTCATACTCTCATTTTCCAAACAGAGCACAGTATCATTGAAGATTTTCAGGACATTCTGGAGGAAAAACAGATGAACCTCAACTTTGCTAGGCCCCTTACCTTGTTCACCATTTTCCCTGTCCGAGAACAGCATCCATAGAAATTTTGGGCACTTCTCACTGCCTAGAGAAACAAAGTAGGACTTAACAGCCTGCCACGTATTTACAAGCCTGTTTACAGCTGGGAAAAGACTCAACCAGCGTGTCGGAACATGGCGCAGTAAAGTGGCATACTCCATATCCACAAAGTCAAACATATCCTTCAGTGCTGCTACTCTCTTAGCAGAACTGCTGAAATGATTGAACATCTTAATCACCAGAGTCTCAATGTCAACTTGTAGGGTATTGCTACCATGTTTCACGGCATTGTGCACAATATGGGCAGGGCAGTTTGCTGGCAAGATATTTTCATTTTGTTTTTTTAAATTCTGGTACACTGATTGTCGCTTTCCATAATTCACATTTGCATTATCAGCACAGTAGGAAGACACTTTGTTTAGGTCTAGTTTGTGTGTCGCAAGTTTTTCAAGTAACGTGTTGCTTATTGCCTCTGCGGTCTCTTCGCTTTGCTCATAGAAGTCTAACAGTTTATTTTGGACCCCATGTTCAGGTGTCCAGTATCTCAGTGATAAGGGGAAAGTTTTCACATTGCCCTTGTTAGATGCGTCTGTGGCAACTGAGAAATAGGGACCATCTGGCTTGCGGAGGTCTTTTAAAAATTCGGTTGAGAGTGGTGACAGCACATTTTTGAGCAATGCCTCCGCTTTAGTCCGGCCACAGGTGACGTGCTTTGCAATCATTGAATCTGGATAGAAGGTAGGTGCCAGTTTAAGTTCACAGTCACACGAGCGATAGGAGTGTTGATGGACTACTGTGTGGTAAACTTGAGTTAGCTCAACAGTGATAACCTTGTTATTGAAGGATTCATTTGGCTTCCTGAAAAAATGTGAGACCATAGTATTGCTCTTGTGAGTCTGGGTGTTTTGTCCATGATTTTTTGATTCAGCATGATGCTTAACATCCGACTCACCGCCATGGTAAATGGTAAATTCCTTCCTGCATGTTTTACAAAAGGCTTTTGAATCACACACATAGGATTTCCGAATCCAGGTGTAAGTGACTTCCCATTCTGTCCTGTATCTGCACTGTCTCTTTTGTTTTTTGGTAGTTGGCTCCTCCCTGGCCGTTGCCATTTCAGGTGGGGTTTTCGGCTGAAGACCGTTAGCTAGATAGCTAGCCACTGAAAAGAACTGCACAGTCTCTGTGCTTCTTACGTGTTCTTATGTGCCCACTGTAGTTTGTCCTACAGTATGCACTGTGGTTCAGAACTGTACACTACCGTAAATTTGCGTTACACCGGAAAATAACCTGAAAAACCAAAAATGCCAGTAGATAACCAATCACAATCAGGTTTAATGGGACATTCCCAATCAATTAATTTTCTATTTCACTACCAAATGTCAAATTTTACCTGAATATCGGGACAATGGCATCCCGATTGTACATCAAGCAGATGCCTGCTTCAATATACAGTATTATATTTTGTTGCACCTGTTGTGACAAAGTGGGAATGTTCTTAATGTTTTCTCTGAATACTGTGTGGGTGCCTCAGTTTCCCCTGCAAGGTGCCAACGGAAGGTGTTGGGGACAAAGAGATCAGATGGCCTCCTTGTCCGGAAGAGACACAAAGGCCAGAGGAGGGAGTGTCAGTTTGGAGCTGGCTGGGGAAATGGGGAGAGGCCCAGAACTTGGGTCTGGGCTTTCCACCCCCCCGCCACCCACAAAGATGGACCTGACTGAGGGGTCCTGTTTTCTGTACCTACAAGCTCTGTTTTAGATCGTGTTCCTGTCGTCTAATAAACCTTCTATTTTACCGGCTGGCTGAGAGTCACGTCTGACTGCAGAGTTGGAGTGCAGGGTCCTCTGGCTGCCCCAGGACCTGCCTGGGCGGACCCGCTGCGGGAAGCGCAGGGTGTGGAAGGGCATGCTGAATGCTCCGAGGTCAGACCCAGGAAGGTGTAAGCTTCTTGCCCTGGAGACAGTATGCTCAGAGAGAGGAGGCTCCCCCAGAGTCCTGATTGGCTTTGAAGGAGTGGTTCCAGAGCATCCCAGCATCCCCTTCCACACCATGCGCTTCCTGGAAGTCCGCACAGGCACTGACACTCCCTGTTCTGACCTTTGTCTCTTTTCCAGGCATTAGGAGGCCACCTGATCTCTTTGTTCTCCAACAACTTCAGTTGGCACCTTGCAGGAGAGCGGCCCAGGCCATCAGTTGCCCGGAGGCAGGGTTTTGGCCATTCTCTGTGCAGCTGGCATCACACTGGCCCTCTAGGGCTTTACAACAATCATACCCCCTTATCCCACCATCTGGATCCTTAAGAACTGCATAGGGGAAACTGAGGCACCCACACAGTATTCAGAGAAAACATTAAGAACATTCCCACTTCATAACACCTGTATACAACTAGTTATATACTTTAAAGGGTGTAAAATAATCAAGTATTGTGCTAAACACAATGATACTCCAAACTGACCACCAACTTAAGTTGCGTGTTTTTCCCCTCAGGTAAGGGCTCTGGGGTGGGCTGGGGTGTGGCCACCCCCCAAATCCTGCCGCCCTAGGCGACCGCCTAGTGGAAGCGCCGGCCCTGCAGGTGTGGCCTCCCCTGCTCCTGCCCCTCACCATAGCCTCACTGGGGATGGGGCTGCCCCTTGCCCAGTGTGGGGCAGGAGTGGGGACTGCAGGGTGGTGGCTGTGGGGCGGGGGGGGTCTCACAAAATTCACCCAAGCCCCAGCTGCTCAGGACTAGGAAGCCCCCCTCCCCCATCTCCCCTGTGGTGGGTGGGTGGGGTCTGGGGTTGGAGGGGGCTGCCATCACATGTGGCTTCCTTCCTCCCCTGCTGCAGCCTGCTGCCCCTCACTGGGGGTGGGGGATGGGGATGCCCCTTGCCCAACGTTGAGGAGTGGGGGCTGAGGGGGGGGGGGGTGGATCACAGGGTCAAACACTCACCGAAGCCCCAGCAGCTGCTCAGGTGAGTGAGATCCACTCCAGATGTCCGTCTCCTGGCAGGAAGTCCCCTTGGCGTCTCCTCCAGGTGGTTGCCGGGGGAGGGGAGAGGGGCTACCAAACACATGTGTGCCTCGTCCCCCATCCCCCCTTCCCTCTCCCCCTCCTGCTGCTCTTGTGCGATAGCCCTTAGGCAGAAGCAGCCGCAGCCAACAGCAAAGCAGAAGCAAGCAAGGGAGAGGCACTGGGCTCTTTTCTTTCAGGCAGGGAAGCTCTGGGGTGGGGGAAGGGACTTGGGGGGTGGCCTACAGGGGCCGGGGCCCGCTCCAGGCAGGGCCAAGGGAGAAACCCAGCTCCAAATATTGGTGGAGCACAGCCCCCAGCCTTGAATATTCCTGGTGCTCGGGCACCACGAGCCCATATAACCTGCCGCCCCTGCCCCCAAGCGGGGCAGATTGGCAAGAGCGATAAGGGCTGGGCTCACCCCGTTTCCTAAAGCCTTGCAGCCCCCAGCTGGGAGGTAGCGGGGGTGTCCCCTAGCCCACCCCGCTCCCTTCTCCGCAGCTGTTCAGAATCGGAGTCACTTCGCCCACACCCTCCCTGGGAGTCCCCCCTTTGGCCTCCAGGTTTCACACCTGCTTGGCCATTCCCCCACTGGGTAGCCATGCAAAATTTAGGGGAAACTGAGGCACACAGGATTCATTGAAAACTTGAGAACATTTGTCACAACTTGAGCCTCCCTCCCCCCAACCCTGCTGGACAGTCGCCCTCGTTGGCTTATTTCTTTCCTCCCCTATTTTTTATTTTATTTTCACCCCCCCTCCCAATCACTCAATGTCCCCACCCCCCACTGGCACCTTCCTCCACAAGAGAGGAGCTGCTTCCCAGCGGGCTGGGGAGTGTAGGTACTGCTATGCTTAGCCCCCTCTGAAAGAATGTGGCTCCCTGCCCCCATGCTCACCAGGCCAGCAGCCCCCTGCATCAGCAGAGCAGAACAGCGACTCTACAAAAGCCCCCCCAGCACCCCACGCTCTTGCTGCCTCCCGGCAGATCCCCCCCCCGCACACATACAGCCAACTAGCCACAGCAAAAGCAGCCGGAGTAAGTTGATTGCTTACCATGAGGCTGGAGCAGCAGCATGCAGCAAGCAAGCACCCAGCAGGCAGAGGCAGGTCCCGCTCTGGCTCCTAGCCTGGAGGGTCGTGTGGCTGGGGGTCGGGTCAAGTCGAGGCAAGCGCGGGAACTCAGTCTCTCTGCGTCTACAAGCCACGCCCCCCCAGCATGCAGCCCCAGCCGTGCTGTGGAAAATTCCTCCCTGCTGCCTCACTCTGTGTGCCTGGGGCTGCTGCTGGATTCTTTAGGTTCCTGCCGGCCGGCAGGCGGACACCAGCTGAGAGCTCAGCTGTGCAGTGCTGCCCCAGGGCCCGGGAAGAACACGTGGGTGGCGCCGGCTTGCCGCGGTCCCCGGATATCGGGACAAACTGCCGTCCCGACCAAGGTAAGGTCGGGACGCGGGACAAGTCCCCTAAAATCGGGACTGTCCCGTCAAAATCGGGACGTCTGGTCACCCTAAATCTGGCTCCTGTGGACATTAAATATAGTCAAACCAGTCCAAGGAGTGTTGTACGGCAGTGGGACAAAATGTGGATTAACCCAAGTCTGCATGAAGTAGGCCAAACTGACAATGAGGCACGTGTCTTTGAGCAGAGGGTGCTCAGGAAGTAGGTTGGACAGGAACCGAACATGCTGAAAGAGAGCAAAATGAAGAGTCAGAGAGTGAGCTACTTTCTGGATATGTGGCTGGACCCTGGTATCTTAATTGGGGTTTCTTTGTGCACTTTTGCTGTTTTTGGGGTTTGTTTATTTGTTGCCACCTATGTGAAAGGCAAACTGGCAAACTTGTGTACACTGTAAATAAATAGAAAAGATTCTAACCTGAGTAATCACCAGAAACATAACCCCAAATCTGCTACTGCTTCAGAGGGAAGTGTTGATAGACTAACAGGCCTTGGGGAAAGTAATATATTTCTACTATGGGGAAACATAATAGACTAACAGGCCTTGGGGAAAGTTTCTCTCTAATATTAATTAGTTACAAGTTGGCTTATAGAGCATGGGCCTGTATATCCCTTCCCAGTTTTTATCCTATCTAAAGGTAACTGTGAATGTTCTCATTAACCATATAACTATTTAATCCTTTTATGAATCCTATTAAGCTCTTTAGCTCAGTGAAATCTTCTGGTAGTGAGTTCTATTAGTTAATTAGGTGTATACTTAGACAAGTTAAATGTCTTCAAGTCACCAGGGCTTGAGAAATACATCCTAGAATACTCAAGGAGCTGACTGAGGAGATACCTGAGCCATTGGCAATTATCTTCAAAAAGTCATGGAAGACAGGAGAGATTCCAGAGGACTGGAGAAGGGAAAATACAGTGCCAATCTGTAAAAAAGGAAATAAGGACAACCTGGGGAATTACAGACCAGACAGCTTAACTTCAGTACCCAGAAAGATAATGGAGCAAATAATTAAGCAATCAAATTGCAAACATCTAGAAGATAATAAGGTGATAAGTAACATGATAAAAACAAATCATGTCAAACAAACCGAATAGCTTTCTTTGACAGGATAACAAGCCTTGTGGATGGGGGAAAGTGGTAGATGTGGTATATCTTGACTTTAGTAAGGCTTTTGATACTGTCTCTCATGACCCTCTCATAAACAAACTAGGGAAATACAGTCTAGATGGAGCTACCATAAGGTGGGTGCATAACTTGTTGGAAAACTATTCCCAGAGAGTAGTTATCAGTGGTTCACAGTCAAGCTGGAAGGGCATATCAAGGGATCAATTCTGGGTCCAGTTCTCTTCAATATCTTCATCAATGATTTAGATAATGGCATAGAGAGTACATTTATAAAGTTTGCAGATGATACCAAGCTTGGATGGTTGCAAATGCTTTGGAGGATATGATGATCTGGACAAACTGGTGAAATAGTCTGAAGTAAATAGGATGAAATTCAATAAGGACAAATGAAAAGTACTCCACTTAGGAAGGAACAATCAGTCGCATACATACAAAATGGAAAATGACTACCTAGGAAAGAGTACTGCAGAAAAGTATCTGGGGGTCATAGTGATGCTATCGAGAACCTAAATATGAGTCAACAGTGTAACACTGTTGCAAAAAAAGCGAACATCATTCTGGAATGTATTAGGAATGTTGTGAGCAAAACACAAAAAATAATTCTTCTACTCTACACCGTGCTGATTAGGCCTCAACTGGAGTATTGTGTCCTGTTCTGGGCATCACATTTCAGGAAAGATGTGAAGAAATTGGAGAAAATCCAGAGAAGAGCAACAAAAATGATTAAAGCTCTAGAAAACATGATCTAAGAGGGAAGATTGAAAAAAGAAGAGAAGACTGAGGGGGGACATAACAGTTTTCAAGTCCATAAAAGGTTGTTACAAGGAGAAGGGAGAAAAATTGTTCTTCTTAATCTCTGAGGATAGGACAAGAAGCCATAGGCTTAAATTGCAGCAAGGGCAGTTTAGGTTGGACATTAGGAAACACTTCCTAACTGTTAGGGTGGTTAAACCCTGGAATAAATTGCCTAGAGAGGTTCTGAAATCGCCATCACTGGAGATTTTTAGGAGCAGCTTAGACAAACACCTGTCAGGGATGGTCTAGATAAGACTAGATCCTACATACATGCAGGGCACTGGACTAGAAGACCTCTCGGGGTCCCTTCCAGTCTTATGATTCTATATGTGGGGGTGTTTGTTTACCAAAACATCTTTTATCAGTTTTAAGTATATTGCTTTTCTATATTGTTGAATATTTCCTTTTTCATGCCCATGATTTTAGGTACCTCAATTTTGTGGTGCAGTTGAGTTAACTTGGGACTGATTTTCAGAAGTTCTGAGCAGCTAGGACTGTCATTCAGTGAGAACTACAAATTTTCAACACCTCTGAAAATCAGGCATGAAATGTCTCAAGGTGGGTACCTAAAATTAGAGGCCACTTTTGAAAATGTTGTCCTTCACCTCTAGGCACTTCTATTTCCCCATCTGTAAAATGAGGATAGTTTTAGTAGTACGTATTTACCACAGAAAATGTTTTAAGGGTTTTATTGAGGTATGTACAGCACACAGAAAAATATAAGCACCGTATTATGGCTGTTATTGTTTTATCTGGGGTTAAAATTCTTAGTGAATTTTCAAAGATGATTACTGTGTCATTGCTTTTATGGGTGAAAAGTCATGTGAAATGATATGGCTCCTTTCTCCCTTTTGGAGGAGAAAAAAATCCTATAAACAATGAGGGGAGGGAGAGGGAGTTTTCATGATATTGAGGCATTTTTATGGGCTGGGTTAAACCTTGCTGTTATGGGTTGGGTGTAACCACTGCCTTTATTCAGGAGACATGTAAAGGAACCATTGTAAACAAGTGGCTGAAACAATTAGGTGGTTTTCATGCCATGCACAGGGCCATATCACCAGCCAAAGCAAAGGCATCTTCAAGGCCACTCAGGAATTTGAACTATGTGGGCAAGAGCTCAACTGGAAAATGTTTGGGGAGGTGTCTGTGTAAGTGCGAACAGAGAGACAGACTCAGGAAGAAAGCCAGGCTGATGCAGCCTGGAAGCAAACTGTGTGGTCCTGGGAGAAGCTGAGGGAGAGGCTTTGGGTTGGGGTGCTGTCTGACAGACCTGTGAACAAGGATACTGTCTCCCATTGTTAGATTTCTTCTGTTTTCAGGGCAATAGGCATTGTACATTATTTGTAAATGAAAACAATTGCATCAAAGAAATACCTGACTCTCAACAATTTCTCCTCCTGACTAGAAAAACCTATAAAATTCCACATTTTTGGCTAGCTGCTTGGGTCAAGAGGAGTAACAGTATTTTCACAAAAAGAATGAGGAGTACTTGTGACACCTTAGAGACTAACAAATTTACTTGAGCATAAGCTTTCGTGGGCTAAAACCCACTTCATCGGATGCATGAAGTGCTTCTGAAAAAATAAAGGATTATCTCTTTGCATATATTTGCCCTTCTTGCCTCCCCAGAAAGCACTTTTTGTTGCACAAAATAACTGTCTGATCATGTACTTCTATACTGTCCTGAGCGTGGGGTGGGGCATGGGAGTGGGTTATATTATTTGAATTATATGCCAACACACATATCATTTCGTGTCAAAATGGAAGCTAATTGTCTGGAATGTAACATTTAGATTATTATTGATTTTGAATATGAAAGTGATTTACAATATTTGGACATTTATTGTAAAAGTCTGCAACAGTAATAAAGAGCGAGAAAGGTGCTGCAGATAAATGTGCTAAAAAAACACTGAAAACTTAGATATTTTTTTTTGACCACAGTGCTTTTCTGAACTTTGTTTTAATCTGTTTAACAAGAAGTATGTGGTTAATATTTCATTGATAGATGATCTGTCTCTTTGTTATTTTAATATGTTTCATTGTATGTATTAGAGAGACAAGGTATGGTTATTGACCAGGACTATGCTTCATTGAAGAGAGGTACATGGAAACATCATTATTAAACACCTAACACAAATAAAAATGTATTGTATCTGTAAAATAACTGCATAACTGTTTGAAAGACCATTTTCAAAGAGTAGTTATCAATGGTTTAGTTTGAACTGGGAGGGCTTATCAAGTGCACTTCTGTGGGGGTCAGTCCTGGGACTGCTACTATTCAATATTTTTCTTAACAACTTGGATGATGGAGTGGAGAGCATGCTTGTAAAATTTGCTGATTACACCAAGCTGGGAGGAGTTGCCATCACTTTGGAGAACAGGATTAGAATTAATAATGACCTTGACAAATTGAAGAATTAGTCTGAAATCAATACGATGAAATTCAATAAAGACAAGTACAAAGTATTAACTACACTTTGGAAGGAAAAAGCAAGTGCATAAATACAAAATGGCAAATAAATGACGAGGCAGCAATACTACAGAAAAGCATCGGAGGGTTATAGGAGTCAATAGCGTGATGCTGCCGTGAAAGAGACAAATGTCATTCTGGAATGTATTAACAGGAGAGTCATATGTAAGACCTGGGGGATAATTGTTCTGCTCTCCTCAGCACTGATTAGGCCTCAGGTGAAGTACTGTGTCCATTTAGCATTTTTTTTTTAGAAAATTTTAAGCATTTTAAGAAAGCTGTGAAAAAAATGCAGAGGGGAGCAAGAAAATAAGGTTTGGACAACATGATTTGTGAGGAAAAGCTGAAAGAATTGGGCATGTTTAGAAGAGAAGACAGAGGAGGGACCTAACAACAGTCTTCAAATATATTAAGGGCTGTTATAAAGAGGACAGTGATCAATTGTTATCCATGTCCACTGAGGGTAGAACAACAAGTACTCAACTTAGTTTGCAGCAAGGTACATTTCGGTTGGATATTAAGAAAAACTTTCTAACTATAAGGATAGTTAAGCATTGGAACAGTTTACTTTGGGAGGCTGTGAAATGCCAGTCCTTTTTTTAAGAACTGTTTAGACCAACAATGCCAAGGATGCTCTAGGTATACTTAATCCTGCCTCAGCATGAGGGTGTTGAGCTAGATGACTTCTTGAGGTCCCTTCAAGCCTTTTCATTTCTGTGATTCTATGATAAAATGTGAACTACTTCAAGGAATCCAGTATGTGTCTGTGCACTGCTAGCAGACTTAACTCCTCTAGGGCTAGATGGTCTATTTATAGATAAGCCTGACTATATGTCAGCATCCCAGGAGCAGCCATCACTCTTTCCATACTCCCCCCACTTGCTTTTCTGGGGATCGGAGTAAGTAATCTGCCTTTTTCTGGAAGAGATTAGAAAAGCATCTTATTATTAACATCCAGAGCTAGGTCGATGTATTAGCTGGTATTTTAAGACGGTGGAGCCATAGGCGCCGACTTCTACTCGCGCCGGTGGGTGCTCGACCCCCCTCTTTCCCTGCCCCCGCCCCCATTCCAACCCCTTCCCCCAAAGTCCCTGCCCCAACTCACCCCCTCCCTGCACCTATTTCAACTCCTTCCCCACATCCTCCCCTGAGCACGCCACATTCCCACTCCTCTCCCCTCCCTCCCGGAGCTTGCTATGCCGCCAAACAGCTGTTTGGCAGCGGCAAGCCCTGGGAGGTAGGCGGAGGAGCGGGGACACAGTGCGCTCAGGGGAGGAGGAGGTCAGGTGGGGAGGGGAGCTTGGCTGCCGGTGGGGGCAGAGCACTCACTAATTTTTTCCTGTGGGTGCTCCAGCCCCGGAGCACCCACGGAGTTGGCACCTATAGGTGGAGGGAAGGCTCCACTGACTCCCTGCCCAACTACAAAAACACACTGGACTTTGTTTTACCTTTTCTCTCCATCCACCTGCAGCAGAGAAGTGTGCGTGTCTCTTTCACCCTGTATGCCCGTGCTGTAAGTCAGGCCACAATCTGTCCCCTAACAACTTACAAAGTAAATACAGTTAAAGATAGTGGACTGAATTCATCTCATGTAACTCCATTTACCTAGCCCACTGTTTTCAGTGAAATATAAAGTGAATGTTTTTTTTCTTTTCTTTTATTTTATTTTCTATTTGTGCCCTTAAAAACAGAATCCTTAGGACTCAAAAGGTTCTAATTGACAAGCAAGAACAGTTGAATAATCCCTTTTAAAGTGCCATGGTGTATTACTAGCAGTACCATATCTAGTTTGAAGAGGTTTATACTACTAATCAACAAATAAAGCATTATTGGCAGCTATGTGTATACAAGTTTTTGTGTTTTTCCATGGCTAATTAAAAATAATGAGCCCTGGTGTACCTTAGCCTCAGGAAAAACAAGTAATGCAATTAGATAAGTCCAGTGGTGATAGTTAGAATACAAAGAGAAGAGGGAAAGCAGAATTTTGAGCAGTGTTATTTACTTATGTTTGTTGCTTAAGTGGAGGCTCTTCTTTAAAGGAACTTTTTTTTTACTAGCCGCTTAAGTCAGCAGCCTTTGTATACCAATCAGAAATCTTTATTCTATTTTGTTTCTCCTTTAAAGGAAATTAAAGTTAAAATAAGAATCTCACATGGCTTCGTTTGCAAAGTATTGCTGAAATTTTTCAGTGAAAATGTTTAAACCTTTCAGTAATTGGAAGATATGGCATTATAGTTTCCCTTGTAAAGAGGCATCCACTTTTTGTTGTTTGATTGTAGAACAGATCTGGGAACTAAGAGATCAGAACTCCAGCCCTGATTTTGCACTGACTCATACGATATGGGTAATTTTACTTTGCTTTTCTTTGCCTCTTGTTCTGCATTTGTAAAATGAGAATAGCAATACCTAATCAGCTTTGTAAAGCATTTTGAGATCTGTGGATGAAAAACACTATACAGGTGCTAATTATTATTATTTAACTTTAGTCATATAATCCTGATGGGTTTTGTATTATTTTATTTGCAGAGCTTTGTTTCAGATCAAACCAGAAACCTCAACACCAACTGAGCTGGGATCTCTGTTTACATTTAGTCATCTTCTGAGGGGAGTGCCTTCCTTCCCTCAACTACCTTAGCAGAAAGGCCAGCTTCCTCTCAGAGGGTCAGGCTGGGTCTACACTAGAAAATTAAGTTGGCTTAACTACATTGCTCTGGGGTGTGAAAAATCCACACCCATGAGCAGCCTTGTTAAGAAGAGTTAATCCCCTGTGTAGACAGTGGTATGCTGATGGGAAAATTCTTCCGTCAACCTAGCTAGCACCTCTTGGGGAGGTAGATTAGCAACCCCAACAGGAGAACCCCTCCTGTCAGTGAAGGTAGCACCTACATGGAAGCACTGCAGCAATGCAGCTCTTCTGCAGTAGCATTTCAAGTGTAGACAAGCCATCAGTGACACAGGTAGTGTCATAGACTCCCCTTAGTGCCTTCAGAACCTCCAGTTGGGGAAAAAACGTCTTGAGGAGTCCTCTGCTATGACTCAGATTCCAAGGATCAGTTGAGACTATCTCAAATATTCTCTGTCTTTTCTGTGAAGAAGAACATAAATTCCTCACAGCAGGAGGTATCTTTCATAGGCACAGCATGGGGGACAGGAAATTTTGTGCTATAGTAGATAAATTTCACAGTAAATCTTGGACATTGGCATTCTGATCTCCCATGTTTTGTCTGACATAGGTTGTGGTTAACACTGGTGATCTGAAAAGGTGATGTGAAAGAGTTATTTTAGACCCCAACCAAGCAAAGTACTTTAGCACATTGATAACATTAAGCCAAGGGACAACTCATGTGCTAAAACACTTTGATGGATTTAGGGGCCATGCATCAATGGTTGTAGAAAGCAAAGAGTGTTAGTTTGTTTCCAGTCTATGAAACAGCAGTACAGTGTTTTCTATCAAAGGATCCTGGAAACTCATTGAATCCATAAATCAAAAGTCATTAGTCACTTCACCTTCCTGATGAAAGAGTGAAAAAGCCCTAACTTCTGTTTGGAAGAGGTAAGAGGAGCCTAATTATTAAAATCTGTGGTATATGCACGTAGGCCAATGTGTGACTGGCTGTGTGAGTGAGACCTTGAAGAATCCTGTGGTTGCAATGATGGACAATGAGCTAAGCTAATATGTCAGAGGTGCTGTCTCCAAACAATGAATCTTGGATACTTCATTACCAAGCTTTGACAAGAGCTCTTTCTTTTCAGTCAGAAAGCCAGTGGCCTTGCTGCAGTTTTTTATACCATAGAATTCTCTCTTTTGTTTCTCTGTTTTTACACGAGATTAATGCACTGAATATGTTTGTCTTCAAAGTAGAGTCTTTTCAGCATGTTCATTTCCTCTCATCAATGTCTCAGGGTTCTTATTGTCCCAGTTAGCCTGTAAGAACAAATGTCAGCCTGCCACATCTCTGTAATATTATTAATTTGTATATGTGCATTTTATCTATTTCTGTATATAAAACAGCGAGTGAGCTAGAGTATGTCATGATCATTTAAATGTGTTGCTCTCCAGCAAGGATATTAATACCCTGCGATGGGATGAGGGGAAAATATTCCTTCAATTCTTGCAAAAAAATCAAACACAAAAACCAGCACAACACACACCACCACTTCCTCTATGGGACAATGACACATTGAAGTGAATATTTAGATAGTATGACTAGAAGTATGATCTATAGTTACATTAGCTAGAATAAAGATTACAGCATAGTATATATACTACTCCATAACATAACATCACCATCAGTTGGGGTTATGAAGGAAAAGCCCCCAATGAGATAGCATTGTATAATCACTTCTTATAACTTCATTTGAAACATCTAGTTTTGGTCACTATCAGAGAGAAGTTACCAGCTTGTATGGACCATTGTTTGTTCTGATATAGCATTTCCTATATTCTATTTAAAACAACAACAACAACACTGAATGAATTTGGATGCTAAAAACCTGTAACTTTTTTGTGTGTGTGGGGAGGGATATCCTTTGTAGACCCTACTTTAATACATTGTTGGGTTATACATATTAGAAGTTCTTTCCCCCCCACACACACTTCCATTGTTAAAAATGTTAGTTAGCTAGTGTTTTGATGATGACATATGTACTCAGACATGCTTAGAAGCAAACAAGGTGTTTGACAGTAATGTCATCTTTATTCAAAATAATTTTTCAGCTAAGCCAAAGGAGAGGGTGAGAGATAGTCAGGAGGAGGATTCAAGTGCCTGCAAGCAGTTAGGCAGAAATTATTTCCCCTTAATTCTCATATGCACATTACAAATTTGCATTTTAATTTTAATATCTGAAAGTGTGAAAGCATATTCAGGTAAATGTGCTAATTAGCTCTTTGTAAACAGCTATATGCTGTCATTTTTTCTTAAATTTAAAAGGTGATTAAAATAACATAGATTTTATTGCTGGCAAGGAAAAGGAATAAGTAACCATCTGCAAAAGTAATGTGATCTTCAAAAAAAAAAAAATAATAAAATCCAAACCCATCCATATTATAGTTGTTCCTCAATGTCAGTACAAGTAGAGAGAAAATGAAAAATTGCCACAAGACAATCTGGTACTCCAGCTCTCAAATACCAAGGTGATGAATACTGGATAACTATTTACAAAGAGTCAGATTCCCTCCTGCCCCCCCCCCCCTCCCCCCCCCCCCCCCCCCCCACACACCTACTTATGTTGAGGAGCATCTTACTCATTGAGTAGCTCCACTCATTTCCGGTACAAGAGTAAGTTCGCACTGTGAGCATCAGAATCAAGCCCAGTGAGAGAGAGACTACTCAATATGTGTCTGAATCTGCACCATTAATGTCAATTTGTACTTTACTGTTGAGTGCAATGAGTTCAGCATGAAGCCCTTTAAAAGAAGTTAAAAAAAATTCACAAATAGTTGCAACTATTAAAGTTTTAAAGTGGCAATTTTTTAAACGCTGCAGTTCACAGTAAACGATTATTTGGGGGAGGGGGAAATATACATTTGCCTTGACATTCATTACTTTGTGACACCAATTTTGAATGGACCCAATATAAAGATGAACGTATAATTGTGATAACCTGTTGTGACATCTTAAAATGTGATCCGTATGTGGGAAACTTGAATGAAAAAGATTTGCTGAAAAACACAATTAAGAAAACATTTTTGTCCTCAAAGTAAGAAGTTAGGTTTATAATTTGGAGAGATTCAGAGAAATAAAAGGTCATGTAAACTTGCAGAGTCACCAAGGAACTAGATCTTTGTTTTTCTACATAGAAAAGAGAATCAAGATGGCTGCTGCCCTCATAATTTTTAAGGTGACCTGTTAAAATGGATTACTGAGTCTATGGAAAACTACACAGAACAACAAACCATGCTGATAGATAGATAGATATAGATAAATATAGAAAGAAGGAAAAAATTATAGTAACAGTGATAGGTTCTGGTAACCCTGTATAATACTACTCTCTGGTCACCTGCGTAATATGGCTATTTTTATCCTTCTTGTCTGGTCCCCTAATTAATACAACAGTCTTACAAGTAATCATTTAATACTAATAAAACTCTTCACAGAGTAAGATATTTATCAAGGTAAATAGGGGGGCAAAATAGAGCCCTTAGAATGTAAGAGTTCAGTAACCAGAGGGCTGGCTCCAGGCACCAACGACTTGGGGCGGCCAATGGAAAGGGGCGGCACGTCTGAGTCTTCGGTGGCAATTCGCGGCAGGTCCCTCAGTCCCTGGGAGCAAAGGACCCGCCTTCGAATTGCTGCAGAAGAATGAAGCGGTGCGATTGAGCAGCCGCCAAAGTGCCGCCGATCGGATTTTTTTTTTTCCCCGTTCCACCACTTGGGGCAGCAAAAAAGCTGGAGCCAGCTCTGGTAGCCAGCACTACATATCAGTGTTTAGCAAACTGACATGCCAGGAGATCTGTAATGGAAGCTTTTGACTAATTAAAGGAAAGTTACCATCTCACTTTGAAAAGACTTCAGTTTTATTTTTAAAAGCCTAAAGTCTATAGGCCGCATGCAGCTCATCAGGGTAATCTGATTGCGGGCCATAAGACATTTTGATGACGTCAACTGCTCGCAGGCACGGCCCCCTGCAGCTCCCAGTATCTGTGGTTCGTGGTCCTCCTGCATCTCTAAGCACACCAGATAGTCCAGTTCCTCCACTGATTATCTTTGGTTGCTAGTTGTGGTACTTCTCAAATGATCCCGGCACAGTCTGTCAGTGTCTTCTGCCAGTTCTTCCTTGGCCTTCCTCACTTTCTCTTTTCTCCATCAGATACCCAATTCAATGTTTGCTTAGTTTGTCTCCCATCTTCCATATGGTGAACATACAATATTTTTGATTATATTTTCTAACTTTTTGCTCTGTCAGCTCCCTTACTTTCACATATGTTGTTTTGTCTTTCTATGCAATGTATAATATCTTCCCAGCCATCTGTGATGGGCAGCTTCCAGCTTCTTTTTTTGTTAGCCACTGTCATTGGCCAAGTCTCTGCTCCATACAATAGTGTGCTCAGTACAATCTGACCTTTAGTTTGGTGTGGAGACCTCTGTTTTTGACCAGATGTTAGTCATCCTTCCAAAAGTGGTGTTTGCTTTTCCTGATCTCATACGAATATCTTTATCGCAGCCACCTTCAAATGTCATAGAATCATAGGGCTAGAAGGAACTGCAAGGGTTACCCCCTGCCAATATGCAGGATTTGTTGTGTCTAAACCATCCAAGACAGATGGCTATCTGGCCTCTTTTTGAAAACCTCCAGTGAAAGAGCTTTCACATCACACTCCCAAGACATGTTCCATGTCTTTTGCATTCACATACACCTAAAGATACAGACAGAACTCTTAGAGGCAGATGCAAGATACAGCAAAAAAGGACAAGAAATAAAGAAGAGATGCAGGCAAGATAGAAATGGCTGGGTTCAAGACAGGGCCGGCTCTGGCTTTTTTGCCGCCCCAGGCAAAAATGCCTCCTGCCACCCCCCTCCCCAGCGCGGCAGGAGAGGGCATGGAGCCCGGCCGCGGGCCGCTCTCCCCAACTGGCTGGAGTGCCAGGAGGAGGGCGGCGAGCCCGCCACGGCTGCGCTGGCGGCCGGAGCCCCGGGAGGAGGGCAAAGAGCCCGGCTGGGGCTCCGCTCTCCCCAGCGGCCAGAGAGCCAGGAGGAGGGTGAAGAGCCCGGCCGGGGCTCCGCTCTCCCCGGCAGCCAGAGAGCCGGGAGGAGGGCGGCGAGCCCGGCTGGGGCTCCACTCTCCCCGGTGTCCGGAGCCGGAGCACTGCCCCCCTCCAGGTGCCGCCCCAAGCACAAGCTTGGTGGGCTGGTGCCTGGAGCCGGCCCTGGTTCAAGAGAAGGCTGCAGAGGTAGAAGCAACACAGGAAAGTCTTCAAGCATATCTACAGAATAGTGAAAGACCTTTAAGGAGAACCCAGACTGTCACAGGTGCTGCCCATCAGGGACTCTCGTGGACTGTTGAAAATACATGAACAACCCAGACGATGGAAAGCACATTTCCATTCCATTAAAGCAGCTGTCAAAGGCCTCAAACAGGAGAAAGCTCTTGTGGTTCACATAATTCAAGCAGAGATTCTAAATGAGCAAGGGTAAATTCTGATTGAGTAGTTAATAAAACTATGTTATAAAATATGGTGAAAGAACAAGTGTCATATGACTGGGAAGATGGCATCATCGTGACATTGCCAAAAAAAAAGGGGTGATCTTAGTGCGTGAACTGAAGAGCTATCAGTCCCAGGCAAAATATTGATTACCGTGATGCTGAACAGAATGAAGATAGTGGTTGATGAAATATTACAAGAAAAAGAGGCAGGATTCTCTGTAGGTAGGTCATGTTGTGAGCAGATAGTCCCTCTTTAACAGATCACTGGGAAAGCTATTGCTTGGCAAAAACCCATCTTAATCAACTTTATTGATTTCAAGAAAGTGTTTGATAGTGTCCACATAGGGACCCTGTTGGAATGTCGCTAGAAGCTATGGGATACCAGGAAAGCAAATCAACATAATAAGGAGGTTATATGGTTGAACTAAATGCACAGTAAGATTGGATACTGACTTGGGTAAATGGTTTGATCTTGTCACTGGAGTTAGACAAGAATGTATAATGTCTCCAATCCTCTTTGTGTTAGCAATAGAATGAGTGATGGATAGGCAACAAAAGGCATCATGGACAGTATAAAATGCACCTTCCACGCTATTTCCTGTTCTAGGATTCCTCTTTTATATTCCTAAATCTCAGATTTACAGTCTGGGAGATGGGTCTGGGCTGTTGTCGCTTCTAGAACTGCTGCTACAGCAATAGTATTATTATTAATCATACATAAAACATATGTCAAGTTATCGTTGCAGCAGCTCTTCATCTTTTTAAGTGGCTGAGGGAAAAGGAAAGCTGTTGCTGCTGAATATTATATTTGATTTACTCTAGTCAGTTCTGTGTTGTTCATTTTGTATGGTGGACTCCAAAGGCCAGGGGAGTACAAGCAACCACATGACCAGGTATTCAGTTGGTAAAATGCTCCTTTGATCAAAGTTATTACTGAACAAGGAGAACCTAGAAAGTCTGTGAGGAAAGGACTGGTTGTAGTCATGCTGACCACTAGATTTCTCTTTTATAATTTTTCCTTTTCCATTTATTTTGTGAAACAAACTGTGCCTTATAGATAAGTGTGTGATTGTACTGTATGTTAGCTTTGCTCTGCGTCTTTGCTGTACTTTAAGGATAAGGCCCCAGGAAGTGGCTTGCATTTGTTGCAACCTGAAGTGCAATAGAGGATTGTGATTTGTATCTAGCTGGTGCTGTACTGAAGTTTTTAAAGAAAGAGAAAATACATTTTTTCCTTTTCCTTATTGACTACAAGTGACGGTGACTCTCCGTGCAGCTGGCATTGTAATTATAAATGAAATCTGTGCCCTTTTGAAAGCATTCAAAACAACAACAAATATTTTCTCAATCATCCTTTCTTTGTTTTTAAGGGTTATGCATCAGCTTTGGGGAATCATTTTGGTAAGAGGTGAATGATGTATGTGTAACTCAGCCCTGAGATGAGGCTACAGACTTTTCCCTTTTCTGCCCAGGGTTATGGGTCCTGGCTTCACTTATAAAGACCCTAGCGCCTTCACCCAAGGAAATCCTTCTTAGTGCAGATGTAACCTACACCCCTCCTGGATGTGGTGTTCTGTCCCATTGAGTGGCACCGAGACCACTTAGAGAGAGAGAGATTAATGAGTCTGCTTTACAGCCTTAGCTAACAGCGAGTTGGCTTTTAGCTCAGGTGATAGAGGTTCATGTCCTAAGCTTTAGAGGCCCTAGGTTCGATCCCACCTGCCAATGACCAGGGTTGGTTGGTGTTGTAAGAGGGGGCTCATCTGGGATTTCAACTGGTAAGTCTCTGAAGCTTGGGACATGCTTCCTCAACTGGAGAAGTATGTAACCCACACAGCTCTTGAGTGTGGTGTTGTGTCCCATCTAGTGGCACTGAGACCACTTAGAAAGAGATTAATGAGTCTGCTCTCGAGCCTTAGCTAAGAGCCATATGGCTTTTGGTTCATGCAGTAGAGGCTCATGCACTAAGCTCCCAAGGTCCCCGGTTCAATCCCGTCTGCTGACGACCGGTGTTTGCACAGAGAACTCAGTGTTGCACAGAGAACTCAGAAGTATGTCAGTTAGAGCACAAATAATGAAATACCTATCACAGCTCTCAGAGTAACAGACAAAAACATAGCAAATACCTTAAGGTCAGTCCCATGCTGTGCTCTTTGCTATGAGCCATTGTAAGTACATAGATGTGCAATATGTACCTCAAAGGTAGCCATCAAATTCCACCAAGCCCAGAGGTCTCCAACAATGCTCCATCTCCCCCTGCCCTCCTCCCCTAAATAGTGTTTTTATTTGATTACTTAAATAAGTATTTTGCTTTTATTTTTATCCCCCTTCTCATGCTCTAAACAAGAGACCTTTAACCAGGGCCATCCTTACCCATATACAAAGTATGCAACTGCATAGGGCACCAGGAAATGTGGGGTACCAAATTTCCTGGTGCCCTGCACAGTTGCGTGCTGCTCCAGCCCCTGCTCCGCCTCTTCCCTATGGCCCACGCCTCTGCTCTGCCCCAGACCCGCTCCCACTCCACCCTTTTCCCAAAGCCCCCACTCCTGCTCCACCCCCACCCCGCCTCTTCCCACCCCTGCTCTGCCCCAGCCCCGTCCCCACTCCCCTGAGGAGTGCAGCAGGGCTGGGCCTGCACTCACTGGCAATGGGAAGTGCAGCATCCCGGGCGCAGCTGCGCTGACGGTGAGTGCTGGGGGGTGGTTCCCCTCTCTCCCCCAAGCCAGCCCCGCCCCTGCCACCCCCGCGGAGGCCTGCCCCCCCCACACACACACACTGGGGGGACTGCGTAGGGCCCCAGAATAACTAGGGATGGCCCTGTTTTTAACCAAATAACAGGCACCTATCAGAGATTGGCTAGAACTAAAACCCAGGTTTCAGAAGCCCCCTAACTTAGAAGAGATTGATATCCAGATCCAAGTTTTTGTGACCAAAGCCCACTCCTAGTTTGGATATATTCAGACAAACTTCAATTTAGATTCTTATCCAATCCAAACTTTCTGAAGTTCAGCAAACAACGGTTAATAATAACCAGAGGTTTTCATTACAAATCCTGACACAATTCAAACTTTCTTGGTTTCATGTTTCTTCACATATTCAAAATTCTGGCAAGTTTAATCAAACAATCTGTTAAGATTCCACGCAAAGCCATGTGAAATGTAGCAATGTGAATCTCAATCAAGTTTTGCTCCAAATTTGAGTTTGCTCAAGCCCAAAACTCAGAATAAAACTCATGGTTTGCAAACCCATGCAAAATGAAGAAATAGATAACACAAATATCTATAAGCCAATTTAGACATGTTTTTCACAACTCTGGTTAATTACCCAAAGGAGCGAAATAGAAAAAACACAGATCAGCTTAATTATTGTACTTCTCTTTATTCAAATTATACTGAATCCCCCTAATGCATAATTTAATAAACTGTTAATATCTCTCCATGGTTATTATATTATATGAAATTCAATAAGAATACAGTCCAACTACTTTTGCTAAATTTATGTTGTATGTTTCTCATTTAGGGATGATTAACGAATTATTTACAAATAGCTACACACAGGCCAATATCCACTGGAAATTATTTATTTCAGACTGATAGATGGCCCTAAATCGATCAGGATCTATCTATTTAAAACTTCTGACACGTTGAATTGTATTTAGGTTGTATTATTAAATAACATTATTTAAACATTAGGCCTAGGAAGCACCTAGTCAAAGTGAAAAAGCATAAGATTAAATTCTACTCTGTCCAGATAGCAGAGGACAAATGAGGAGTATCGAATGCAGTAGGCTGGGAGTTAGTTTGCACATATACTAGACAAATACAGTTAATCAGATCTGCAAGAATCATAGTCAAATAGTCAACATGATGTATTATGCGTAGATTAATGTTTGTACATCACATTACTTTGTCAGTGCAGTCAGATTTAATAAATATGAATGGGTTCACAAATTCAGTTTGCTATTCAAATTATGAAAAAAAAACCTTCACACTGAGAGTCAATACTGTATTCACCACTTGCATCCCTTCCAATTATCTGTTACTTATCTTTGAATAACCAGATGTTCAATAAACCAGATTGCATTGTACATGGCAAATCTAATGTGTATTATAAGTAGGTTTCCTATGTATGTCAGTTTTTAGTCGCTTCCTATGTTAGTTCATTTTTAGGCATTAATATTTCTTACACTCACCCAGTATATTTTAAAGGAGGGAAAAAAAGAACTTTATGTACTCATATTGTAATAACTCACAAATACTGGAGACTTCCCTCTCTCTAACTCTGCTGATATGAAACAGCTCTCTTTAGAGCACACTCCTCAAAACAACAGTAAAAGAAGCATTCCAGATTTAATGGCAATACACCTTTCTAGGTTCATTTTGTATTCTACTATACTGTGCTTTACCAGCATAGTTTAATAGACAAGGCACTGGACTGGAAGTCAAGAGACCTGAGCTCTATTTTTGACAGTGCCATTGACTTCCAAATCACTTAAAACCTTTGTCCAATATTTCAAAAGTGACAAGATTTTGAAAGCCTCAATTTTGGGATGTCTGTCTGGAGAAACTTTAAAGGGGTCTGATTTTTAGAGTGGGAACTCAGCAATTTCTGAAAATCTGTCTGCTTTAAGGTGTCTCAGGTTGGACACACAAATATCGAAACATCCCAAATCACTAGTCAGATTCACAAATCTTGAGCTTGATGTCAGTTTCCCCATCTGTACCATGAAGCTGATGATTCTTATCCATCTTCATAAATTCCTTGACAGTTCTGGATGAAGACTGCATATTTCTAATTTAGACAGCATTTTGGAGGAAAGGGACTTATTTCTTTGGCATAGTTTTCCTTATCGTACAGCATTGTATACATCCTCATCCTTGGATCCCAAAAGAGCATTATGGAAAGGGAATACTGTACTCAGTGGTTCTTCTTTTATTCTTAAAGCAAGTGATGGTCTGGGAGTAATACTGTGGAATGCTCACCTCACTAACCAAGTGTGTGACTCCTGGATCTGAGAGCACTGGGAACACTCCTTCCCTTCCCCCTTTCCATTGTCCTTAGTTGGGGAAGGGAAGGAGTGAGGGAGTGGGGGAACTTGAACTCCCACTAATTCCTTCTCTCTTCCAATGGCTTGCAGTGGGTATGTGTGGGAGGGGAGCGAGATGTTTCCAAAAGCATCTGGTTTCTGAGCTTGTCCTACCCATCCTACTGCCATTGGATTACTGGGAAATGTCAGACTGACTGACTGGCTCAGTTAGTCATCCTCCCTAACCCCAATATGTGATCATAGAATCAGTAATTGCCCATTATAGGAAATGAATGAGACCAGAGTCTTCTCAAAGGGCATATATATAGTAAAGTAATTGTGTGTTTGTGTGTGTGTTTGTGTGAGAGAGAGAGTACAATATGCAAGTAAATCAAGTAGTTTCACAGTCTGTGCTTGAATTTAAACAGAAAAGGAAAGGCGGGATAGCAATATGGGCATTAAGTCCTGTTAATACAAAATATTGTTATGCTTAGCAGACGTATATTTACACATGCAAATTACAGCCTGCTGAGTTTCAAATCAATGAGCCAGTGATGCCCAATGAGCAGCAATGATATGTTAGCAGAGAGAAATAAAATTAAAAAGAACACCTGCCTGATATCTTGCTGAGCCAGGGCTTTCATCCTCTGTACTGAGTTGGGAGATCTGAGACCCAGTGGAGGTGCATTAGAATTTTTACCATCATGCCATCATTTTACATTTCATCCCTGTAGCTCATTTGATAAATGTCTTTTGTTTGAAGGTGCGCAAGAGAAAGAAAGACTGTATTGTTTGCTACTTTTAGGACGTTAAAATGCCAATAATTTCCTTATAAACTCTGCCTTCGTAAGATGTTCCCTGGATGCACTTTCTAGCCTCTGTCCTCTGGTTAGAAGAATTTAGTTTATAGGGATGGGGAGGGGGGGAATTATTAGGGCTTGTCCACATTGACTTAGTGCACGTCAAGCCAGGGAGAGAATGCAGAGTGCTTTAGCCTGCTGCACACTAAGTCACCGTGTGGTCCCTGTTACCGTGCACTAAAATTCTGTAGCATGCTCTCACATATTGGTGCTTCAAGTAGCCATGCATAAGTGTGCACTACAGAGCTTTTAGTGTTTGGTTCCAGGGTCCACACGGACTGTCAGTGCACAACAGCTTAGAGCACTTTAGAGGTAGACCTTGGCTTGCCATGCACTGACGACCAGGTAGATAAACTAGGATATGGATTATATTTGCATTCAAAAGTCCTATTACATGGGTAATATTGGGGGATATTCCTATTTGATAAATCTTACATTGGAAATAATATGAGCGAACGTCATCCGCACTAGGAGAAAGATGTTTTTTACCATGTGTTAGCCAAGTCCTAGTGTGGACATAGCAATTGACCTGCTAGCATGTGTGAAAACTATAATTGTAATGTCCACATTAGAATTTTACCATGTGTTAGTTGCCACATTTCAGCTTGGGGCTTGTCTGCAGGCTCGTTCCCAGCAAGCTGCGATGTGAATCTACCCCCTAGTAGCCTGCCATACACTGTCATGTGGATCCTATTGACACTCATTAACAATTTGTCAGTGTGGTTTGATTTACTCCAGTTTCACACCTCAGCAAATTAAATATTCCTGTAGAGAAGCCTAAAGTGTGGACACACGCTAAAAGGGACAAAAGCCAAGGCGCACCTGCTTCTTGGTGAAAGAGTAGTGCGTTAGCTAAGGTTTCTATGAGCACAGGTTGCCTGTGTGCAGTTTGTGATCAGCTCTGTTCAAGCAAACATACCTTGTGTACATCTTGTAAATAAACAACATTAAGGAAATACTTGATTTCATATTACTGATTGCTGCTCCAAACGGAAGATTGAGCTTGCAAAGGTCTAAAATCTGCTACTGCTTGGCAAAGGGGCAATACATCTATAATCAGAGTGGAAGCTTACTCCTGACTCATCATTTGATTTTACTCTCGCCTTACACTGGCAAAGCTACAGTGTCCTCAGTGGGAATTTCCCAAAGTAAAAAGTGAGTAAAAATCCATGATGTGTGTGTGTTTATATATGTATATATACACACAGTGTATCTTCCATAAATTATTAAAAATTCTCTCAAACCAACACTGAAGGATGTTAATGAAAGGATAAGAAAGCTGTATTTTAGGAGATTAAAATGCTGTTAATTTCTGTATGCATTTAAGATTAATAAACTGCTAATTAGGGTATGCAAATGAGGACTCTCTGAATTCCATCATAAACATTCACTAGTACCTTATCCATAAATCACATTCAGTTAATGTATTTTTGTTATGTAATTGGAGAATAACAGATTTATGAGCCAGTCCAATTAGGTCTAATTTACATGTGTATGGAATTTTGTAATAAAGTATTATGAACCTAATATGCAAGTCAGAAGAAACTAATTATAACATGTATTTGCTTTAGTCGGATGAAAGAAAATTGAACTTCGTCTTAAAAAATTACTGCTACATGCTTGAGGCAGAAGTAATAACGAAAAGAGTTTAGAAATCCCAACTTTTTTTCCTTAAAATATTATATGTAGATATTGTTAAAACTCTTGTAATTTGTACTACACAGATTTGCAATTTGCTATGTCTTAAGGGCCAAATTCACCAAAGAAGATACTCTATACCTCCTGGGGCATCCATGCTGACTGGGTTGCTATGGAGGACAAAAAACTATTTCCAGCTTTGTGGCATGGCCAGGAGTTATTAAGTCACTTGACAGCAAACAACCGTAGAGAAGATGCTCTCATGCAAACGAGCTCCATACCTTGCATCAGCTTTGAGAATCTGGAGATTTTAGCATCTCTTCAACCTGGGTGTTCTGTTTGCAAGAGTTCCTGTGGCCTTCAGGCTGAATATCCCTCCTGCCTGGGTCTAGTGAGGAAATTGACAGGCTAAATGTTTTTAATGTTAACTGAAGGAAGTATGAATGGGGGGCAGGAGTGAGAACCTTTTCTTCCATCCGTGGTGCATAGAGTCTTGCTGTGGATGGCAGCAATTAGCAGTCATATGAGGAGTCTTCCTCTGTTTTCAATATCATCCCCCCCATTCCCTGCAAAGTGGAAAATTTAGGTCCTAGAAACATTTTTTCTTTACTAGCCGAGTTCTGAAACATTCTGGCTTTACTTTGGTGTCAGTCCTTTGTCATTATTGGATTTTCGTTTGATTTACACTGGTGTAAAATCTGAATCAGTTCCACAGCCTTCATGCTGGGAAGCCTTTATGACACTGAGCCAGGGAAGAGTATAATTTTGGGGAGCTGCAGAATGCTTGATTCAGCATCACATGGTCACTCCTGAAGATGTTCTTACCCTTTCTGATAGGAAGCCACATTCAGGTGATGAGTTTGAGTGTGGTATGGTCTATGTTTTTTAAGCTATTAGTTAAAGAAATTATCTATTATCTTTTGTTTAATATTCCATATTAAGGTGATAATTTCAACCAGTATGGTGGTGATGGCAGCTTTACAAATTTTAGGTAGGACTCATTTCCATCCAGTTCCTCTCCGATGATTTATTGCTACCACCAAATCATGACCTCCAGTGATCAAACATTATTTATATGCAAATACAAGGAGTATGGGAAATAAACAGAATGATCTGGAAATATTAGTATATAAGCTAAATTATGACTTAATTGACATCACAAAGATTTGGTGGGATAAGTCTGATGACTGGAATATTGATATCATTCTGGAGTGTATTAACAGAAGTGTTGTATGTAAGATACAGGAAGTAACTGTCCATTCAGCACTGGTGAGGCCTCACCTGGAGTAATGTATCCAAATGTGGATGCCACACTTTAGTACACATGTAGACAAATTGCAATGAGTCCAGAGGAGAGCAACAAAACTGATAAAAGATTTAGAAAACCTCATCTATGAGGAAACATTTTTTTAAAAAACTGGGCATGTTTAGTTCTGAGAAACAAAGGTGGGGGGGGGCGCTGATAACAGTCTTCAAATACATTAAGGGCTGTTATAAATGGTGGATGGTGATCAATTGTTCCCCATGTCTGCTTAAGGTAGGACAAGCAGCAATGAAGACTTAGTCTACAGCAAAGGCGATTTAGGTTAGATAACAGGGAAAACTTTCCAACTTTAAGAACAGTTAAACTCTGGGATAGGCTTCCAGTGAAGTTTTGGAATTACCATCACTAGAGGTTTTTTAAGAACAGATTGGACAAACACCTGTCAGGAATGGTCTAGATTTACTTGGTCCTGCCTCAGCACAAGGGGTTGGACCTGATAACTTCTCAAGGTCCCTTTCAGCCCTAAAAGTCTATGATTCTACTCGTGAGCTGATTAGGTAGAGGGAAGTTGCAATGATCCCACACAGTCTCCTCCAAAATGTTCTAGCTGGTGTGCAGAATTTGCCCCTTTGCGGCACAAGAAGTAGGTTTCTTACCAAGTCCACAAATTCATGCAGAGCCCTCCCTGTGTCAGTTCTGAGGCCTTATGGAAACACAGTTCCTTTGGCACTACACTGCCAGGGTTATTTCCACCAGGGGCTTCCCCCAGAACCGTTCATAAAGAGGGACCCAACTGCTCACTTTCATTTCTGATGGGTGCCAGGAGAAGCAATGCACTTGCTACCACACCTACTGAGACCCTCCACTCCTACCCCCTATTCATATATGGGATTCAGGGTAATGGAGGATCATGCCCTGAGGTGACTGGCACTCTAGGGTACGAAATGATACCTCTCTAGGGGAAGTGATACCTGATTTATTCTTTTTGGAGAGAAAAGTTTGGAGAAGGAATGGGTAAGCTGTTATAGAAATTAAACTGGATTTTTTTTTTAAAAAGCAGCTTATAGCAAGTTTTTACATGAGCTATTGGAAGGCTGAAGTAGTACATTGCATGTTTTTCAGATATGTTTTAGCCCAATTTAAATCTCATCAGATTAAATCAAAGCTTATTGAAAGTATTAATTATGAGTTAAAACCATTTGAAGTACTTTGAAATTACCAGGCAACATATTTATCAGTAAGTATGTTAATTAAATCACAAAACATTTTGATAATTGATATAAGAGAATAAAAAGGAATTGTTTGGACAACTTTTCAGCTAGTTCTTCTATACATCCAATATGTGTTCGTCTTTGGCCCTTCAGTGTTAAATCACTGGAAGAATAATAAGATCATCCTATTATTTCAAACCACCACCATCTTTAAAGAATGTGACAGGGACAGTTTATCAACAAATTAGCTACTTTATGAATGACTAACCAAGGTGGCCATCTTTTTCTTAAAATGGGATGGGAGCTGCTCCTATTCCTTAATTATACTCACATCAGTGAGAACTGTGAATAGGGACATTTTTATCCTACTGTCTTTTAGCTTATACTTTTTTTCTACTAAGAAGTTTACTGTAGGACCTTGCAGTAGTCTCATTTAAATCTTTCTACTAGTTAGTTTTTACTGTTTTGAGAGAGATTTGCTAGGTTAACAACACAGAATACCTACAGAACCAATACCATCTCTATGGATGCTAAAGCTTTATAAGATCAACCTTGGCATCTACATAAGTTTAAAAATTTGAATTAGAGGTGGCCTAAAACTTGAATAATTTATATGAACCTTCTTTATCCTCTTCCATTAGTAAATACCAAGTGCAAAATTCTGGCTTCATTAATGTCAATGGCAAAACTCCAACTCACTTCACCGAGGCTAGGATTTCACCCCAAGTGTCTGTCTAAAGTGGTATCTGGATCCAACCTATTCCTGACCAATCTACTTGCAAAACAAAAACCAACACAAAAAGGTTTTCCAAAACCAGATTGATGTTTTCTCTTCACTAGAAAAAACAGTCTGGTTTTCAGTGGCCACCATGGATATGAGTTCAGAAATGCAAATACCTGAGTGCAGATGCTCATCTGTCTTTCAAACTTGTGACTCTGATGGATGTTTAAATTTACACCACGTTACCTTAGCTTTTTCAAGGAACAATGTTTGGTTAACAGGATTGGCATAAAGTGGGAAAGAGCATAAGCATTTTAGTGTCTTCATAACATAGTGCTTGACAGCATCTAAGGTGTAAAGGATATTTTTTATTTCATCTGCTGTGATACTTTGTGGCATCTATTTTCAGCTGTACAAAACAGCTCTGTTTAAAGACTCTGTTAAAGCAAATAAAGCAGTGAAGAAATTCCCACTTGGGTTTGTTGACCATATGCTGTAGCGGAGACCTCTTTGAATGCCACAAATTAAAATCCTCAAGCCTTAGCTTGGCCAAATATTTTACCCTCTGAATAAAGAAAACAGATTTGAGCAAGGTGGCTGCCAAGACTGTATTTTTGCTAGATGTAAAGTGGCAGAGCTCCTGTTTCTGCAGGCGGTTTTAGGGTGTCATCTTGTAGCTTTTCAGAGTTGTAAGAGCCTCAAAGTGAAGCTGATCAGTTTTGAAGCTCTTAAAAGATCTGAGGCGACTTTTTCAAACAGGTGAGAGACATAGAAACACTGCTTCACTTTCTGTATATTGCACTCTAACTGGTTACAAATTGTACAATATAATTGAATCAATTATACTTTGTTTCTCTCTGGGGAAGTGTTGGTTTACAGGCTGATTTATGGGGCACTCTGGTTACAGGCAAATGTCTTCATGCACATAAGAACATGTATGTCAGTGGGAAAACTTCTTTACAGGATTTGTAACACAGATAAGGAATTGGTGCCCCACCATCTTCTTGCCCCTTTGACACAGCAGCATATCAGAGGAGATGTGCTTTTTAGTCATGCAATAAATCCTTACCATAGATTGAAAGTGAAATTTGGAACTCATGACGCTTCGTAGATGATGGCTAGTATCCCAAGTGCCCTGAGCCAGCTAGTTCAGCCCCTTGGAAAGGAGACAATATATTACGTTTTGATTCAAAAGTTGAAGACGGTATGAAGGATTAAAATTTGAAAATATATTGCTGAACTGAGAGGATATGAGTTGTTCAGACAGTTTTGTGTAGACATACAGAACAATATATCACCATACCAATTTCTAAACAAAAAGGAAGGGATGGAAGACCGTTATAGGTAGGTATACTTAATCTTGCCTCAGAATGGGAGGCTGGACTAGATTACCTTTTGAGGTCCCTTCTAGCCCTACATTTTTTGTGATTTTGTGTAAGATTATCTCTGCTTTTTCTTTTACACAAAGTTGTTGTTGTATGGGATTCCTCCCAAACCTCACAATAATAGTAAATATATATGTTCATAAGTGTTACTTATCATCTGCTGTGTTATGGGCTTGTGATACTTTCTCAGGGCATCCAGAGTTATAGGTCACCCCAGCCTCAGCACAAGAGAGATTTGCTGGTGCTAAACTGGATGACAACTCCCTTTCACCCCAGTCTGTTAGACATACCAGACAAACTTCTCAGGACTCTGCCAGCCCTTACTTTGCCTTGCAGGTTAACTTTTGGTGTATCTCAGTTCCCAAACTTCCCAGAAGCATCACCCTGCAATGTTCAGCCCCTGTTACTGGACACTAACAGTAATTACCAAGTCTACAGCTCCAACGAGGCAGTATTCACACCAGCTTATTTGATTCATCTAAGAAGCAACACATTACCTAATATCATAGCACTGCGATGACTTTATAGTAAAAAGAGAATAAGCTTATTAACAAAGAACAGAGATTCACAAGTGAGTATTGTAAGAATAATGGAAACAGTGATGATTGCAAATAAAATGAAAGTATAACTTCTAAGAGACTAATCATAACCAAAACCTTGATCTAAAACAGTTTCTCATCTCAACAATCTCTCAACAAAGGATCCAACTTTCATGGATGCAAAAAGCACTGTCCTTTTTGAACTCCGTGATGGATGACTGAGAGGTTCTTTTTCATTCTTCTTATAGTCCAGCAAACTTTCTCATCCTCCTGTCAACTTGTTCTTCCTGTTTACCTCAGATGCAGATGAACTCCCATTGTATTTGGTTTATCCTGCTTAATTTACATCAGAAATCTAGGAGGACAGGTAAATCAATATTCCTTTGTCATGGACAACCATGTTTTATCAACCCTGCCTGGTTATGTAGTTTAAACATAGTTTTAGTACATACATACAACTTCTTGACTAACATCCAGACATCCATCTTGCAATACATATGATGACCACTATGACATTAGTTTTAATTCAATACCTCACACAACATTCTTTATAGCTAAATACTATGACTACAATATGTGAAGTGTAGGGAGTCTGTTACATGACAGTGAACCCTTTGGCATTGAGGGTCTCTTGGGGTGACAGTGCTATTTGTACATCAGCTCTGTTACCGAGTGGCTCTCTCTAACATATTGATTTTGGACTGATGGGTATTACTTGCTGGCACACAAGGCTGCTGTGTTAGTATTATGTGCAGAAGAAAGATTAAATTTTGTCCAGTGTATTCCTAGGAGGAGCCTCAGTGAAGGAAAACACAATTTTATTTTATTTATTTTTTTACCTCTATGAGCTGCCAAGAAGGCCCTTAATAGAGCTTCTTTGGTATTTCTTCTATTACACATATAATACCTTGGAGATGTGTTTTGAGCATGGTGAAGTTTTTTTTAGTTAAACCCAGCATTTTTCACTTAAGTTTAGGTATTTTAAAATAGGGTCTGCTGAAGCTTAATATTTTTCTCTTGCCTTTGCCCTCACATTATTAGTCTCTTGAGGAAAATGTGTAATCCAGGTGTGAGGAAAAGTAGACTTATTTGGTAGATGTATACTGAAGCAGAGACCTGCCAAACTATAATAAATTGTTCGGAATGGGTTTTACCACTTTTAGTATCACACCAATCAATTCTGTGACATAACCAATTATGTTGTAACACAGCACATAAAAAGCTGGAGTTTAATTGTAAATTTGCTAGCAAACTTTATAGTATTTGTTGGTTTTGCTCATTCACCTATGTGGTGGTTTGATGCATGACATATGAAATGCCTACATTCTGGAATAACCTTGGTATTCCCACAACCCTGGGCTTTAAAACTAGTGCATCATAAAGATGGCACATGTATATGTCAATTGGAAGTGGGGTATATGGGCTGAGCCCCAATTCTGAAGGTAGGGGATGGTTAAAAAAAAAAGTAAGGTCTACCAACAAGTGTAATGTTGTCACATTCATGTGGATGCAAAAAGGAGCTGGTATTTAGTAATGCAAAATATGCAAGATCAGTCTTAAATCTGAGTCAGTGTGGGTGGGCAGGGTAGAAAATGTGAGTGAGAGGGCAGGTGTGTTGGCCAGTGCACTCAGCAAAAGCCAGTTACAAGAATAGCTCACAAACACAGCATTGGTATAGCAGCTAAACCAAAAGACTCCAAGATAGAAAGAGAAAAAGCAACTCTGTCAGCTGTTTATGTCACCATACAAAGAAGTCTTATAGAAGATTACACCAATTTAAAATGATCATAGAAATAATTTTACTGATAGCTGATATTATGGGGTGATTATCAGGATGTGGAGCCTCCTCTCCCCAGGAAGTATTCTGTGAGCTCCAAGGTTCAAAGATATTTAATGTAAGTTCTTTGGTGCAGGGACCAGCCTAGCACAGTGGAGGTCCTGAACCATGTTTATAGACACTACTGCAATAATAATAATAATTAATAATAAATTAGTAAATGCCCGCTGCTATATTGTGGGGTGCAAGTCAATCTATCTGTGCAAGCATCCAACAACTCTGACTGGTACATAGTAAGTTGGATCCATGGCCCTGTCTTCACCTTGACATGTGCCCCTCCTCCCTCCCGGAGGAAGTCATAGCCCCTGTACTTCTCTGAGGATAGGAGTTGCAGTTTCACCTGATCTTTATGCTGACTGCACAAGAGCAGTGAAAGGCTTTTTATGCCATCACCATACATTCATGTAATGGCAAGGAAGACTATGGCCCATTGTAATGAATTAATAATATATTAAAATATTTTGCATTTAAATAGACTACAAGGAGTGCCTTAGAGTCCCTACCAAATAAATAGTCTACTCTATATATCATGATGAATATATGCAACATATATTGTCATTATTGAAAATATATTTTCAACACTATATTATGCAAAAATCTGTCTAGAATATGTAAATTATTCAGAATATATTGAATATATACGCAATATCTTTACGGCCATCTGATTTGTAAAATACAGAGGTATATATTTATAAACCTGAAGGAAAAATATGTCTGACATAACTAATTCTGGTATGATATATTGCCAATGCAGTATATTGTTAATATATTCATTTAATTACAGGCACACATACAGCTATGTTAAAAGAAAATTATTAAGGTTGCCAAGTCAATCACTCAGAAGTTAGGAAAAGCCAGAATTATGGCTGCTTGTGCAACCTGAATTCAGTCCCTTTGTACATATGCATTATAATAGTCTTTAATTACATGATCAAAATGGGCAAAACCCGAGGAAATAATCTGCTCTTGCATTTAATCTGAGTCAGGTGCAATGAGATTAAATCTACACTCCAGTGCCTAGGGTTCTTTTCGATTAGATAGAATTTTATTATAGATTCATTGATTCCAAGGCCTGAAGGGACCAGTGTGATCATTGTGTAAATTATTTATTAAGCACCAAACATAGTCGTAGTCCTGGGCCTTGCCCCCCGGATACTTACACTATAAAACAGACAATAAAATTGAGACACATGGGAGCATATCCTGAGCTGGTGTAAATTGTCATAGCTCCATGATAGTCAGGAAATTGATTTAACACAAAGCAGTGCAGGGGTTTGGAGAGTTTTTTTGAGCACAAGTATACCAGCACCTTCTTCCTTGATAGGTGAAAGTTGAAAGACCAACGGACGTGTTTTCAGGAAGAATTTCAATAAGGGCAGGGAAGCATCTTGGTTCATTAGACAAGGAAGGGATTTTTCAGACCTGGGGGGTAATAAATGGGTATGTACTTTGAGGTGACTGTCACCTTGTTCATCTACTAAAAAGCCAGTTTTTTGTAAGCGGAGCCTCAGTGAGAGAGAATAAAGGGCTGAGAACATGTATTCATACTCATAGTGAGACAAGTGATTATGAACCCAGCTCATGTTCCATTGTCTGCTGCTGCCTGGAGACTTTTTTTTAAAGGTCCTCTGTGCTTTGAATGTTGTGTTGAATCAGTATGTAAGATTACAAGCCAGTGAGCCTTCATAAATGATTAAATGTACACTTTGGATATTTTTGTATCAAAAGAACAGAAATATTTTCCTTGTTGAATCGTCTTTAGTTAGTTCATCTTTTCTGTGTGTTTCAATGGAGGGTATAGTTGAAGCCCCCCTTCATGCAATGCCAGTATGCTATATTGTCTACTACGGGATCACTGAAGTCAATTTACAAAGCAGTAAACCTCTAACTTCATTAAGCTTCAAAATCAAATTTAAATAGTGACTTTTGACTGAAGTTGCCATAGTTCCTAATCTCACATCTCTATGACCTGAACTTCTTTTTTAGGCCCAGCTCCATGCTAAAAATAATAGTTTCTTTCGTATTTGATCATGCAATGTCAGTATTATATTCATTGCCTAGCACAATGTGGCTCTGATCCTTTTTTTAGTGTCTAGGCACAATGTAATTCAAATAATGAATAATAGTAACAGCAACCGGGGAGACCTCCCTTAGAATACATAGAGAAGGTCCCTTTGCCTGAAGTGCATGTTGAACTCTGAGCATACGATAAGGCTGTCTTTAGCTTTACTAATGGAGGACACACTGTGACTGAAACAAACACACAACTTTTCAGGTAAATATGAGGAATAATTTCTACTTACATGGTAATTTTCACCATTGGAGCTCATAAAGCACGCACAATCATATTTTGAACATTTTCACAACCTTCTCTGAGCAGGCATCTCATTTTGGCAACTCACATGGATGGAGCTTATTTTGTGGGTGGAGCTTGGAAAGTACCATCACCTTTTTCCCCCCCAATTTCACCCTTATTAAAGACAATATAAGTGAAATAGTTGTTCAGTCAGTTAAATCCATTAGAAAAGAAGTGGGATACTGATGTTCTTAAGAGCTCTTAAGTCTTCCCTCTGTTATGTTCCCATTGGAGATGCATTTTCAGTTCCAGAGTGAAGTCATTTGTATTTTTTTCATTGAACCTTAGCAGTGTCAAGACTGAAAATCAAAGGGCAAAAAATGGTTATTTTGCATCACTGAAGTGTATTTCTATGCATTAATTATTCATGAACCACTTGAGCATATGAGATTAAAGACAGCTGCTGTGGAAAGCAGGCTCTGGGGCGACAATTTCTATGTATGATGTCATGCCATGAGGTCCTATGAATAAACCAGTAGTGACAATCAATTTTATTCATCAGCAACAGATCATTTGAGAACACTGGCTTACGAAGGAGGCTTACTTACATAGAAAAAAAAAATCCCATTAAAATAAATTGCCTTTTGTATTCTCTATATGGAAGTAAACATTGCAGAGCTTATTAATTGATTTTGGGAGAAAAGGGAAACTAGATATAGTACATGATTAACATATGCTGACTTTGCCTCACTGAAGTGCTGGCTCATAAGTCCAGTGCTGCTGTCACAGACCAAATGAGCTTATTTGTCTTACTTTAGTCTCTGGAGGACAGTTGCCAACATCACAGAGCTGCTGTGTGCAGTCACATTAGCATCGATATGTACACATACCATCAAAGAAGTCTAGATAGTTTAACTTTGGAAAGTTTTTAAGGGAAAGTAGATTAATAAATAGATTACTATCAGAATGATGAATTGCAGTATCAGGTTGTACTGCAGGATTCTAATATTATATACATGAAATGTGTTTTGCTTGATACCAAGCAACAGAATTACCCTATTCTACTACACTATGAGCTCAATTCTGCCTTCAGTAATATGGGTGTTACTCCCACTGAATTCATGCTACTGGGCATGAGTCAGACCCTATGTTAGCAAACTAGAAGATGTATCTTAACAAGATGCAAGATGTTTAAAGAGAGATACAAATAAAACAGCACTTATAGTTATGCATGCTGGGAGAGTCTCCCTGAACTTGTACAGCAAATAGCAACCCTCTTCACTCCAATCCTTCACTAAGGGATAGATTGTTCATGGATATGCAAGGGTGGTACAGGGTGTGAGGTGCCTCTCATCTCCTTGTGACTCCAGTACCTTTGAAGTCCAAGAACCTGGAAAGTGTCAAGGACTCTGCAGTGCAAGCAGTGCTAGCCTGTACAAAGGAAGCGGGGAGAAGATAGAACCAATGCCCAGACTGCCTCTGCACCAAAGAGAGGTGCTGACAAGTCTTAGATCAGACCAAAGACAGAAGCCACTCAGTGTCTGTTTCCCAGCTGGTGTGCCACTGCTCCACACAGCCTTCAATGCCTTCTAGGTTGCAGAGACTTAGCCCTCCAGCGAGGTCACTTACAGTTCTACCCTTTCCAGGGCACTCAGAAGTCCAAAATAATATTAAATAACCTAAACTCTTCCCATTCCTCCAGGAGATCTTTTAGGCACCGATCTTCCTCAGTCTCTAGCTCTAGCCAGCCTTCTCTCCCGAAGTGAGAGCCTTATATTTTTTCTCTCTGCCTGAGCAGGGCTCATCTTTTTGGGGGCGGGGGAGGAGTCCCTTTCCTGCTCCAGGTGTCTCAGTTTGGGCTAACTGGGCCTTCAGTAATCCATTAACCCTTCCTGCCTTGTATAGAGTCTTGTGTGCCCTGTTTAAGAATGAGGCAGGAAAGGCACTCATGGGAGCTCCAGGAGCCAATGTACCAACTTTAAGCAAATTTAATCCTGAGCCAAAAATGTAAGCAAATTAGCCCATGTTTTGTGCAGCTGAATAAAAAAGCCTACCTCTCTAATATATGCCTGTGGGAGTTGCAGATGCTCAGCACCTTTAAAGACAAGGTTCCTGTTATTTAGGTGCCTAAATGTGGATAATTTTATGTCTCTGCTTTTATGTAGCCAGGTCTGAAAATGTTGACCTTTCTAGAAAATCCAAAACACATATGCATGAGTATAATAAGCAGAATGAAGAAACCAGAGGAACTAGAATAGAAAGACTTGGGGGGAACAATGAGAATATGTCGGACAGCATGAAAATGGATGGAAGATCAGATATAAACAATAATGCTGGCTATTTATAACAACCAGGAGTGAAAAAGAAAGGAAGTAGAAGTAGCCTTGTTTGTCCAAGAAAGAAGAAGAAACAACGGTGTGTAACACTTGAGGAACAAAAGCTAGAATATAATCTATAAATAGAAATTGGAACTGCATTAAGAACAGCTTCTTTTTAGGAATGTGCTATAGACTGCCAGATCACGAGGATCAGGAGAGTTTATGGGTAACGTCCTGGTCCTATTGAAGTCAATGAGAATTTTGCCATTGAGTTGAGTGAGACCAGATTTCATCTTATTTGAGAATCTCACTCCTTAGATATGAGTATTCATATATTCATCATAAAGAAATGAGTCTGTTAGTATGTCTGTTAGCATGTTTGTTGGCATGCAGGCGAGGCAATCATCAAGGTATGGATGTTTACACAGTGAGTTACTACTGTACTTTCCCCCTTTAACAAACCAGTGGGATTGTAGAAGCTTTGCGAAGTTAGAGCTGAAGGTAGCAGTTTATGACCAGATTTCATGCCACAAAAATTCTCCTGAAGTTAGCATTAGAAGCATCATCTTTGCACAGTTGTGTTTTTTCCATGGGAGTGTCTGATGGGGGACTAATGCTGTTCCTTATAAATTTTCAGTGTTACGTGAATTTGTTACAAGGTGGATTACATAAACAAGAACTGATCCTTTAGACTGGTATTAATAGGAGTTTTGATTGAGTAAGGACTACAGGCTTGGTCCCAAGTTCATAGCAGAAATAAATTCAATAAGTTGATTGAGTCTGTCACTCAAGAGAATGACATGCAAAAATATTGTATATAATATTAAAATTGCTTCCCTTAAGTAATTAAATGAACTGAACAACAACAACTGGTTCCTATTAGCCTTTTATATGTGGTATGTTAATTACACACTTTGGTATTTCTCTGTGAATATGCTCCTTCTAAGTACCACAATGGAGCTAAGATCACAAGTGAGCCCTCCTTTATCTTGGGTATAGGGCAGAGCAACAATGCAGCAATACCCCAGATCAGAGAGAAAAAAATTACCATTTTTTTTTAAATTAGAAAAAACAAAGAAGAAAATAACTTAAGGCTTGTTACTGAAGTCTATGGCTCACAAAGATGTGACACATGCTTGATTTCTGGGTTGCATATTACTTTGCAAACTATGAGTCAAGTCCTGAAGTCTTTACTCATAACATGTTTTAGTTCACCCTTTATACAGTTGAGGGATCTTTGATCTGGAGTTTCCCAGTAGCCCGTATTTAGCAGATAATTAGTTTCTCTCTGCAAGGCATAACTTCTAAAGGTTGAATTCAGAGTGGGTCATTTGCACTGTCCTCACCATCAGGTATTTCCTAGGAAATCTACTTTATACACATTGTTCCAAAAAGTCCTCATATCTCCCAGAGATCACATTAATCTGTCTTCCTGCTAAAGAAATTCCATACAATTCCACAATAGTACATAAATATTTGCATTTTAATGCAATGGTCCCCAAAGGTGTAAAACCGAATTCAGTAAGGTTTAACTTAATTCAGTAAAGCGTATCTTACTTCCATAAGGTTTGTTAGTGCAGGACATTGTCAGTCCATCTCATTACCAAATGTTTCTGACTTTTGGGGTAGAATCCTGGCACCATAGAAGTCAAAGGAAGTTTTGTCATTGACTTCACTGGGGCCAGAATTTCACCCTGGGTCTCTAATTGGGCCTTATGAGAAATATTGATCCATAAGTCAAAGACTACAGATAGCAGGAAGCAGTTGAATCTGTCTTGAAATGTCCACACAATTTATCAAGGCAAAATAATGTGTCTGTCATGGCTCATTCTTAGTCATTGCTAAGCAAGCAGAGTCAATATTATGCCAAGTAATGACATTATAGTGAAGACTATTGTACACTAGAGACTGAGCTGACATTGTCAAAGTCATTTCATACCAAACCTTGTGGCCACCCTTGTTACTCAGCTAAGAAATGTTCTATTTACTTCATAAATCTTAAGGAGAAAAGAGAAAATAATTTATTTTACCAGAGCTGCACAGAATGCTGCAGACAGGAGACAGCTTGATTATCATACGTTGAGGTTGTCATTTTGAGTTTTCGCAGTTATAAACCAAATGTTGTGACAAGAACACTGAGCAACCTTACAAAGAAACTGGTGTGTGTGGATTGCAGAAACTATGCAAAGCAAGTGTTTTTGTTTTGTTACACAAAACAATAACTTTACAGCTGTCACAGTTACAGGGCAAACGGTGATCTGGACTGTTTTAATCTCTCTTGAGGGTACTTCTTTGGGGACAGGTTTTGCTACCTTTCCACCTCTCCCTGGGTGGAAACCTACCTTTCCACCACTCTTAAACTGGATCTCTGTACTGCAGCCCCCATTTGCCAAACATTTTAACCTGACAGACCCAACTCTGTTTGGCACCCATAAGCCCTTTTCTCTGGGGACCTGTGGCCAGAGAGTTGATTAAAACTACTAAAATGGAGTGTCTTCAAAACAAAATAGCTTTTAATTGCCAAGGGAGTACAGCATTTAGGAAAGTGAATTTACACAACAGAGTCCTATATCCATATTTACTTGACTAAATGTAATCTCTTTATCTGTAGCTCAGCTGGGTCCAAATTATTCCCATCTGTGGGACAAAGAGGGATGTTTTAAAGATGTTGAGCACCAAGTAATTTTATCACCCAAATTACGTAAATTTATAATCTAGAGAAACAAGAAATTGTAAGCAAAATCTACATACTTGTCTCTCTTAAGGGCAATTCAGGGACTTAACTCCCACTGTTTTAGTCTCATGAGGCTCTTTTCATGCCTTGGGACATGTAAAGTAAGCACAATAAAATAGTGATTGTTAATAATTATTAAAGAAAGGGGGAAAGCTAGAAAAGAATAAAAACAAAACAACATAAACCATAAACAACTGTTATGTCAGTCCAGTCTTTTCTTAGTCCCTCTCTGTGGAAAGCCTTTAATAGAAATTATACCTTAAGAATGAGTCTACCCTGGAGGTGACACACTTAGATAAACTACAGCCAGAGTACACTGTTCCCCAAATCAGTAATGAGTCCTGTCTCAATGTATCAAAGATAAAGGCAACAGTTTATAGATGGGCAAAGGACTTTCATTTAAGGGTAGGTGAGTCCTATTCAGTTGATCATGGATAATATAAACAGTTTATAAATGGACAAAATGAGCAATCATAACTTATGTTCTCTGAAAGCAAAGAAAGTATTTAACTCAGTTACTTAGAATGTTTTTTTTAAGTCTGGTCTTGAGACAAGCAAATTAATGAATATTATGAATCTTATATTCCAAATTAAATACTATTTCTCTCATTTTCACCAGATTAGCTTGTGTCTTCTCCAGAAACACATTCTCTAAACAATCTGATGTTTAACAGAAGTTGTTAATATCTTCAATTATAAGAGCATTTCAATATCACATTAAAATCATTACAAGAAAATTGTAAATCTAATTCCTTTGGCAGTGTTTTAGCAAATTCCATCTTGCCAATGCATGTTGTAGTCTCATTGCATATTGCAAAAACAAATCTGAATTGGAAAGTTATTGCTTCATTGTTCTTCCTGCTGCCTATTTGTTATTGTTGAGATGCTGCCATGAAGGTATGAGATGAGATGTTGCTTGTGTGACCTGCTGCTCACAGACAGGGAAGAATTAGTAGGGGAAGCAAAAGTAGATGGGAAGCTGGGAGGCAGTGACCATGAGATGGTCGAGTTTAGGATCCTGACACAAGGAGAAAGGAGAGCAGCATAATATGGACCCTGGACTTTAGAAAAGCAGACTTTGACTCCTTCAGGGAACTGATGGGCAGGATCCCCTGGGAGAATAACATGAGGGGGAAAGGAGTCCAGGAGAGCTGGCTGTATTTTGAAGAATCCTTATTGAGGTTGCAGGAACAAACCATCCTGATGTGTAGAAAGAATAGTAAATATGTTAAGTGACCAGCTTGGCTTAACAGTGAAATCCTTGCTGATCTTAAACGCAAAAAAGCAGCTTACAAGAAGTGGAAGATTGGACAAATGACCAGGGAGAAGTATAAAAATATTGCTCAGGCATGTAGTAGTGAAATCAGGAAGGCCAAATCACACTTGGAGTATCAGCTAGCAAGAGATGTAAGAGTAACAAGAAGGATTTCTTCAGGTATGTTAGCAACAAGAAGAAAGTCAAGGAAAGTGTGGGCCCCGAGGGTGCTAAAGGAGTTGGCGGATGTGATTGCAGAGCCATTGACCGCTATCTTTGAAAACTCATGGCGACTGGGGGAGGTCCCGGATGACTGGAAAAAGGCTAATGTAGTGCCCATCTTTAAAAAAGGGAAGAAGGAGGATCCGAGGAACTACAGGCCAGTCAGCCTCACCTCAGTCCCTGGAAAAATCATGGAGCAGGTCCTCAAAGAATCAATTCTGAAGCACGTAGAGGAGAGGAAAGTGATCAGGAACAGTCAGCATGGATTCACCAAGGGGAAGTCGTGCCTGACTAACCTAATTGCCTTCTTTGACGAGATAACTGGCTCTGTGGATGAGGGGAAAGCAGGGGATGTGTTATTCCTTAAATTTATCAAAGCCTTTGATACTGTCTCCCATAGTATTCTTGCCAGCAAGTTAAAGAAGTATGGGCTGGTTGAATGGACTATAAGGTGGATGGAAAGCTGGCTAGATCGTCGGGCTCAATGGGTAGTGATCAGTGGCTCCATGTCTAGCTGGCAGCTGATATCAAGCGGAGTGCCCCAAGGGTTGGTCCTGGGGCCAGTTTTGTTCAATGTCTTCATTAATGATCTGGAGGATGGCGTGGACTGCACCCTCAGCAAGTTTGCAGATGACACTAAACTGGGAGGAGTGATAGATATGCTGGAGGGTAGAGATAGGATACAGAGGGACCTAGACAAATTAGAGGATTGGGCCAAAAGAAATCTGATGATGTTCAACAAGGATAAGTACAGAGTCTTGCACTTAGGATGGAAGAATCCCATGCACTGTTACAGACTAGGGACCGAATGGATATGCAGCAGTTCTGCAGAAAAGTACCTAGGGATTACAGTGGATGAGAAGCTGGATATGAGTCAACAGTGTGCCCTTATTGCCAAGAAGGCTAACGGCATTTGGGGCTGTATAAGTAGGGGCATTGCCAGCAGATCGAGGGACATGATCATTCCCCTCTATTCTGCATTGGTGAGGCCTCATCTGAATTATTGTGTCCAGTTTTGGGCCCCACACTACAAGAAGGATGTGGAACAAAATGATTAGGGGGCTGGAGCACATGACTTATGAGGAGAGGCTGAAGGAACTGGGATTGTTTAGTCTGCAGAAGAGAAGAATGAGGGAGGATTTTATAGCTGCTTTCAGCTACTGAAAGGGGGTTCCAAAGAGATACCAGATTACATAACAAGGAGTAATGGTCTCAAGTTGCAGTGGGGGAGGTTTAGGTTGGATATTAGGAAAAACCTTTTCACTAGGAGGGTGGTGAAGCACTGGAATGGGTTACCTAGGGAGGTAGTGGAATCTCCTTCTGTGACGTTATGAGTGTAAAAGAATATTTCATTGAAAGGTGACAGGGCCAGAAAGAGTTAATTAACTCAGACTGACCTGACCCATGGGTAAACTGTAGAAACTGGTTAGGAAGATATGTAAATGAATAGAGCTTTGAAATGCAAGTCTGCATTGTTAGAGGTAAAAAAGTAGATGTTTGTTCAAGGCTTGTTATGTAATCAAACAAGTCTTGTCTATTGCTATAGTTTTAAATTCAAAGATCAAAAAAGAAATATTAACATTTATGATGATACTTGAGTGAAATAGTATTATTGTCTATATGTCTCTTTGAAAGTTGTGGTAACCTGTATCTGAACTGTTTAATGGATAAATTATCCTGTGCTAATTGCCAGGATGTTTGGAAGAAGGAGAGTTAGGCCTATTGTTTTCTCAGGCCAAAAGGCTACTGGAAATGTATAAGAACCCTGGGACATGATCCTAATTGATCTCACATCTGCTTTGGGTTTCAAGAGGGGGAAACCTTAAGCCACAAGGATTGAGATCCCCAGTCACTGACTGGAGTCACCCTGAATATGGACATTGGACTATAACCTATGGACTATTTCTAAAGGACTTTTGGCAACTACAAGCTGACCTCTGCTATGCAGCTGAACCTCAAGAATTGAATTCAAGTCTGTATGTGTACTGATCTTTTAACCAACACTCTCTCTCTCTCTTTTCTTTTTTTTTAATAAATTTTAGCTTAGTTAATAAGAATTGACTATAGCGTATATTTTGGGTAAGAGCTAAGTTATAATTGAACCTGGGTTTGTGGCTGGTCCTTTGGGATTGGAAGAACCTTTTCTTTTATATGATGACATAAGATTTTCAGTAATCAACATCATATCTGACAGGTGTGTCTGGATGGAGGCCTAAGGCTGGGTACTTTAAGGGACTGCATGGTTTGGACTTCTAAGTGACCAGTGAGGTACTATAGAAGCTGTTCTGTGCTGGCTTGGTAAATCTAATTATTGGAATAACCACCAGCATTTGGGGTTTGTCTGCCCTGTTTTGTTTGCAGTTCACCCTGATTGAGTGACCTCAGCAGGCTCCCACAGGCAGCACCGTCACACTTTCCTTAGAAGTTTTTAAGGTCAGGCTTGACAAATCCCTGGCTGGGATGATTTAGTTGGGGATTCATCCTGCTTTGAGCAGGGGGTTGGATTAGATGAGGTCCCTTCCAACCCTGATATTCTATGATTCTATTCTATGATTCTATGAAGCTAAGAGAAAGAGGAGAAGAGTGTGCTGTTGGTTTGTTTTTTCAAGTCAGATTTTTGTATCCCTCTCTTTCCATAACTTCACTGAAGAGGAAGAATACACCTCTTCTCGAGCTGGATTAGATTAAAATATCAGCTGTTGTCTCAGGACTTTGGAGAGGAGCCTGGAGCTGGAGCGTGGAGCAGCTCCAGAGCAGTGGAGCTGCAGGTTTTTGCCTGGAGCTGGAGTGGAGTCGGAGCGCAGCTCCAAAGCCCTGGTTGTCATCCTTTCATTTGCTCAACACCTTCATGGATTGGTTTTCAGAGTATCTTTAACTCATGAATATGCAATCTGTTAATACATATGCAGCAGAATTCTAATTATATTTGTTCTTGCAGTGGAAATTTCTCAGCATCTTTAAAGTTTAGAGTTTTAACCCTTTCCTTTATTCATTCAGTTTTCTGAGATATCCGCTTAGTTCCATCCAACTTTAATAGGAGTTTAAATTCTGCTTCAAATGAATCTAAACATGCTTATGTCATGTATAAAGGCTTTTCAGTTCTTAAAATAGTCTTCCTACAATTGAATAATTCTTAGAGAGTCTTTAAACTTGAATAGTAATTAAAGAAGTTATTGTCCTTTCTTCTTAACCATCTTTGGAGAGGTGACTTTCTAAGTTTGGTAAAGAAGCTACTTAAACTTTGTCAGATGACTAACTAATTTCTTATTTTATAATAATTTTAAACTTAAATGGCTTCTTATATTAGTAACCAATTTTAGCAACAGATGACCTAGCTATATTGTACATATGATGATGGGGTCTCTTATCAAGTTCGATGGATGAACTACAGTCACTTATTATGGGTTCTGAGATGAGCAGTGGGTCCTGATATGAGATGTGCAAGTGCCACAGGTGAAGACAATTGTAGATGAATATGTGCTGCTTTTAGCTTTATGCTTTACACATCTCTTGTTGATTGCAGCAATCTGTGAGCTCTGTGAGTCTTTCATTCCAAGATGGCAGAGCTACCCCATTAGATTTGTTCACAGGCTAAGAGCTCCCAGGTGTTGAGGTCAACATTGCAAGATTGGAAGTTGGCCTTGAGAGTGTCTTCATAATGTTTACTTGGTCTGTCCCCAAAACAAGTTCCAGCCTGCAATTCTCTTTAGATGATGGCCTTTGGTATTCTATTCTGAGACATACAGACTACATGTCTGCACCTAAAAGTTTCAATGCCTCTGATGTTGCAGCATGCAAGTACCTCAGTGTTTAGAATAAAATCTTTCCATTTAATTCCCATTATCAGCCATAGACATTGTAGGTGGAATTAGTCCAAGCATTTTACATGGTGTCAATAAGTAATCCACATACTCCACAGTTGTAGAGGAATGTGCTGATGATGACTGCAATGTAAACATATTTTTTTTTCTGCCTGACAGCTTGTTTGTTCGAGAGACCAAGCTGACATTTTCCAAAAGCATCATTGGCTGCACCAATCCACTTTATAACGTCATAGTCAATAATTGTATCTTCATTTTGTGAAATGAGACTGCCTATGTAGCAAAATTTGTCAACAACCTTGAGTGGTACATCATCATTGGACACAATTGGAGTAGTTGCAGTACTTCCCAGTTGAGGTTAGACAATGATTTGTGGCTTCCTTAGGCTGATGTTAGGCCAAAAATTTTTGCTTTATACACAAAGCAGTCAGTGAGCAACTGAATGTCCCAGAAATTATGAGCCAATAAAGCACAATCTTCAGCAAACAATAATTCACAAATAATTGTCTTCAGAACATTTTTCTTGGCATGCACATGATGAAGATTCAGGACACCTCCATCCATATAGTACTGCATACAAATGTCACAATTAATGTCTCTGAATGGTTCTATTAGAACAGCTGCAAACATGATGCTAAGTATTGTTGGAGCAAGAACACAGCCTTGTTTTACTCCATTGGTAACAACAAAGGGAGCTAAGAAGCAGCCATGGTCAAGGACATGAACTTGCATTGCTGCATGAAAAGATATAATAATGCTGACAAACTTATCAGGGCAACTGAACTTGTGCAGGACTCTTCACAGGCCATCTTGATTTACAGAGTCAAAAGTCTTGATTCTTCTCACAACATTTCTTCTGAATTTGCTGGAGTGCAAAGATTCTGTCTAGAAGGACCATGCTGGGGATGGAAGCCATATTGGCTTTCAGGCACTATCTTCTTTTCAAATTGATAAATCAGTTAATTGATCATGACTCAGGCAAGTATCTTTCCTGCAGTGGCAAGAAGTGAGATACCATGATGATTATCGCAAGAAGCCTAATTCCCTTTCCTTTTGTGAAGGGGAATAATGTTGGCATCTTGAAGTTCCTGTAGCACAGCCTCCTGTTCCCAAGTAAAGCTAGTTAAGGTCTTAAATAAAGACCAATGAGTTTCCTGAGCAGCTCACAGCCCCCACATTTAAAGAAAATCACAGGAATATCATCTGGACCAACTGTGTTGCTGTTGTTCAGCTATGTTCGGTGGAATTGAGAGTTGGTCTTGAATTGGAAGTTGTTCAAGATCATCAAGCACTGATGCTGACATGGTGGAAGGGCAGTTCAGACTCTTATTAAAATGTTCTGCCGTCTTTTCAGAATTTGTCCATGATAGGTCAGCAGTAGCAACTCATCTGCATTCCAGTTAGATTGCAAGCTGTACGCAGTCTTCAGCTTATCAAAAAACATTTTGAATCTTTTTGGTCTTTCACAATTGAAGCTGCTTTGCTTTCATTTTCCACCAGATATATTTCATGTGGCAAAGCTTAGCTTGCACATTACAGTTGGTACGTGAATATGCCTTCTTTTTAATAGATTAGTTTTAATCCTTTACCCATAACATGTGAAGAGCATGCATGGATATCAGGAGTTGCTTTAATCAGCATCATGTTTAATCCATGCCATGCCAGGAGTTAAATTCCTGCTGGCATAACTCTCAGGGTCATCGGAACTCACAAGCCTTCCCACCTATCAAGGTGCAGCCCCCAGGGAAGGACTGTACATATACCATCTCACTATTCACATGACAAGGTTATCAGGAAGTTATTATTTGAAGATTTGCATGCAAATATAAAATATTTGCACATACACATCTCAAGAGGCTTATACCATTTTATTGCATTTAAGGAATTGCCAGATTTTCACTGTTAAGAAGAAACCTGAGTTAGACATAACCAAAACATTTCCCAATTATACATGTTTTCCTTAAAGTTAAATGAATAAAGGATTTAGAGTGTTTATGAAAAAAAACATTCAACAGCAATATTATGAACATTTAAACTGAAGCTTTTCTTTACAAAAAGGAAGAGAGTAAAAGAAGCCCATTTTTACAACTTAGTTTTATAGCTTCTATTAACATCCCTTATTCATTACTCCTTGTCAGCTCTGAGCAGGACATCCTTACATCCTAAGTCTGTGTAAACACTTTTGGTGTACTGAACAGTGTTTTATGGCCAAAGATGTGTTATCTTTGGTTGACACTTGAAGTATCTTGCACTGACAGAAAACAGATTTCCTAGGAATTTCTTTAATTAGCCTGACCATTGCATTTAATAACAAAAAATAAGGCACTGCTATTTCTTTAAGCATCCTGCGCATGAAAATAATTGTAAGTATTTAAGATTCAGTAAAGGAACAGGCAGACACATCTCTGGATAGGAAAAGCTGAAGTGCCTATGTCTCTCTGTCCCTGTGGGTATGTCTACACAGCAAAAAAAAAAAAAAAAAAGGCTTGGAGCTGCAAGTCTCAGAGCCCAGGTCTCAGGTACTGCAGGGCTAAAAATAGCAGTGTAGGCATTCAGGTTTGGGTTGGGACCAGCAAGGGCAGAGGGTCTTGGAGTCCTACACTGCTGTTTTTAGAGATGCCATGCCTGTTCTTTGGTTAAAGGTGTCCTCCCTTAATATGTGCGCATTAAACAGGGAGTAAAACTTTGGAATGTGATTTTTTTTAAAAAACACACAGATGGAGCTTATCTCATGTTACTGGGGTGGGGGTAGATTTTGGAGTTGGATGTGAAGGGTAGGAGGAGGCGGTGAGATATCATTAATAAAGATAACACTGGGAATTACAAAGTCAGACATTGTACAATTAAATCTGTTAAACACATTTGAAAACCTGCCTGTTCTTTAAAAGAAGCTTAGAAGTGTTTTCCTTGAGCTGTTGGCTCTCTACACACTACAGAGTCTCCAGAATGATTGAGATGAAGTACTCCTGCTACAGGTTATTATGACAGAGGTGTTAGTTTAATTGTGACAGTCCATGTACAGTTCCATTCCCATTTCCTCTACAGAAATGAAACAGACAATCAATCATCTGGGAGCCAAGTTCAATCTGGGCCCTCTCCTCTGTGCAGTATGTACAGGAAGGGCCTTTAGATAATTGTAGCAAGCAGCCAATTCATCTGGAAACACTGGGAATGAGGGTGAAATACAGGTTCTAAATGTCCATCTAAGTTTTCGAAATTGGACATTTCAAGATGTGGCAGGTTGTTGTGTAATTATTGGGTCACCAGTGTCAGTCTTCACAGCAGTTCAATTCCAGATGTGATCACCACAGTATAATGAATAAGCTCTTAACAAATGTCACAAGTTTCCAGCAGCTGAGAGGTTGTTAGTCTTTTTCAAATAGTTTATGGGTGTTTGCTTTCTTTTTTAGCCAATTTTTAGTTGTTGTTTTTGCTGCAAGCAGTAGAAGGCCAGAGGAATAATAGCAGTCAAATGGGAAATCCTCTGTTTCATAAACCAGCCTTAGTCTGTGGGCCTGCTCCATGTGAGTTTTATCTCTGATCATGTGTTCCTTTCCTGATCCAGAGACACATGTTGCTTTAGGGAAGAGGAATGCATTGTTTTTATGAGGGGGAAAGGGTGTTATCTTTCCAGTTTAAGTTCCACACAGGAGATTTTGGACAAGTACAAGTGAAAATTTCTAAACATGGAATCATTTAACTCTCTAGCTATAAACTAGATTTATTTATTTTTAATTCTCTATGTTTTTGAATAAATTTGGTGATTTTTATTTGCAAAAGTAAAAAAAAAAAAAAACCCCGAAATAAGTGACTCCACATAGTGAGAGTTGGATGTAAGCTTCTTCGAGTGGCTCTGCTAATATTCCATAATCCAATAAACTATTCCAGATTTATATCCTCCCATTAGTTTCGCCTATAAATGGTGCGACATGGTGTAGCGGATTGTATTACAAATAATTGTCTTCAAGTTGGTTTAAACCAGATGATTATAAGAGAGAAAGAAATTCTGCCTTTTATACCGAGGAGCCCTAGAAGTTTTGTACCCAGTTCTACTTAAATGATTTACAACCAGTTTTCCAAAGTGATCAGGGAAGTTTACCATCCCAGTAGCAAAACTGATTTGACAGTCCTTTGATAGTTAAGAAAAAATATAACTAATGATATTTTGCATGCCTGCCCCCCCCCCCAAAAAAGGTAACACTTAACATGTAGAATTTTGTAAGGCAACTTACAATATACCATAATGTATTAATAATGAAATCAAATTATTAAATATCCATTACAGAATAAATGTTTCCCAGCCATATTTGTAACACATTGTTTGCAGATGCAATTTTACTAACTAATGAATGCTATTATAATCTGGACATTTAGGTAATTTAATTGGCAAGATAATTGCATAATTACTTGTTCCTGTAGAGGAATAAAATGTAACTCTATAAATGTTATGTTCTTGCTAATGAATGTCCTTCAGCCAAAAAATGGTGGCATGAATTTTGCTATTTGGTTATGCAGTGATGCTTCAACAGTGATATATCCAGTTTGCTATATAAAGAAAGATGTGTGGTCTGATGATCCAAGCAAGGAACTTGAAGTCATGAGTTTGAGTTCCAATCCTAGGTCTGGAACTGACTGTCTGTGGCTTGGGCAAGTCACTTAATCTCTCTGCCTTGTTTTTCACATGGGGATATTGAGACCTGTCTTGTTGTGTTTTTCTGAAGTATATTTATGGTAAACATGTTTATTTTAATGTTCATTTATATTACTGCAAGAGAGGCTGGGCACATGTGAATTACATTTTTCACAGTCCCAGTTGTTCTGTGCTGGGGAGCTTTGCTGCTTGCTGTTGTCAGGTATATTCACTATAAGGTTAGGAGTTTTGAGGGGGAGGGAGTGCTTCTTCAAACCAGTGAATATTTCCAATTCCAAAATAATGTTTTTAAAGCACTTTAAAGGTGAAAACTGCTATTACACGCAAATACTATTTTACAGAAGCATTTTTGTAAAGAGATAAGATTAGTGTTGTTGCAGTCTCATCGTCCTTAAAATAGTGTTCATTGGCAGTGAATGCTGTACATTCAAACAGTTTCCCCTTTTCATCCTCCATGTTTTTCTTGCTTATAACTTTATTAGAAAAAGAAATGTGGGTTGAAAATGACCATGCTAGGAAATAATCAGCCCAAAGATTATTTAAAAACAAAAGTGAGCCATAAGTTAAAAAAATATTTCCCTGCAATTGGAATATCCCTTTCCTTTTCTTGTGTTCAAAGCATCCTCCTTCTTGGCCTTCAAATCTCTCTTTGTAGGGATAGCATGAACATGAAATGTAATAATAATGTATCACTTTTCATCATTAGACCTCAGAGCTTTACAGAAGAGTTCAGTATCAAATACGTGAAGCAAATAGAGACAAATCTATTTTTTCTGTAATCTTTCAGTTATACTAATCCTAGAAGCTAACTGCAATGTTGGTAGGTACTGCATTTTTAGACAGAAGGGTGATTTTTAAAGTTCCATATGGACCTGTGCTGACAGGACTTTCCCCAGTCAACATATTCCCCATCTGTGGATCTTGAACTCCCACTAACAGCTGTTCTAGTGGGCAGAAGGAAGAGGTGGCAAAAGGCTCTGCTGTTCTACACTCACTGGGCAAGGATATACTGAATCTCATACCTTACATTTACAGAAAGACTTAAGTCCTGATACTGCAACTGAGAGCACTGAAGCTGGTGGGCCTTTGAGCAGGCACAGCAATCTACTACCATGCTATCCAGTGCAGGATCTGGGCTTTAGTTAGGCCCCAGTCACATACAGCACCTTGATCTTAATATTGGATTGATCTAACAATATTCTTTTAGGTGGGGTTAATAATCTTCACATGTTTAGTACGTGTCCTGAAAACTGTAAATTTTCATCTTGGAGGCTTTTGACATACACTGCGTCCTAACTAAACTTTTATATATCAGTTTGAACCATTTCCACAGACATTAATTTTTTGCTTAGCTTCTCAGTGTTGACAGGTTGAAGCTATAGTTTCAAGGTAAAATTCTGTTGTTTTCATTAAAAGTTATGTCCAAGCTAATGTAAGTATATTACCCATATTTCTTAATTATACTGCAAAAGTTTGTACCACACCTTTTTTTTTTTTCAGAAAACTGAGCAGATAGATAGTAATTGAATTACTGAACCCAAATGTGTGGAAATCCAACATTAGGTCACTTAGACATACATTTTTTGCTGGTCAGCCACTTATTCTTTCTTGCTGAGGATTTTGATGATCAAGTTTTTGACATCATGCCATTTCAAATCAAGATTTTTAGGACATAAATTAGAAAAAATGCCAAGAAATCAGAGAATTAATCTCCATTAAAACATATTAATAAAAAGAAACAAACTTGGAGGACATACCTTCTTAAAAAAGCAGATGTGTTGAATAATCTGTAACTCCTCAACTATTTAACAGGAGCTCTTTTAAGTAGTGCCTTATTTGCAGGATGTGAGTGATCTCTGAAAACGCTGCAGGTTATTTTCTTTCTTTAAGTTTCTGCACTGGAAACATTTAGTCAAGGGATTTCAGTCACATTCACCTATTTTGCAGTAGTAAGAATATGACATAAGTTGTCTGCAGCTGCCCTGGAGCTAAAGAAGGTATATTACAGATGCAAGTGGAGTACATTTGCAGACTACACCTATAAGAAGCAGCTCATTTGAGTCAGAGTTACCAAACAAGTTGAAGGGCTCCTTTGAATTGTATGTCTCTACCAATCACTCTTCCATTCCTTGTTGGGTTCACATTCCTGCCAAGTGACAAGAAAGACTATAGCCATTGAAATGGAAAAGGAGAAAAAGCAATCAGCAGTTACTCTATAGAACTCCCTTCCCCGCTAAAGTCCTAGCATGAGAGATGAGTGAATAGAATACATAGTTTCCCTAGATCTAACATAGGCTGGAACATTAAGCATTGATATCAACATCCACCCCCCAAGTTAAATTCTATGCATATGTAAATTAGCACAGCTCCTTTGAAATCAGTGGAGTTGCTCCAGTTTATAAAAGTTGTTAATTTGGCCTATAGTGTTGATTGAAAAATTGGCATATTCTTAAAATAGTCTGGTTCCATTTTCACCCAGTTCCATGGAAGAAGGTCTAAGGCCATATTCTCCTCTCATTTATCTGGGTGTACATCAAAAGTAATTCCATAGAAGTCAGTGGAATTACATTATAAAAGCAGTGTAGATGAAGGGAGGTCTGACCCCTAAAGCCTTCTCATCCCAAAAAATGAGGAATAGACTTCTTTCATTTCCACTGTCGGGGAGGAAAAGTCAGTTCCAGTATATGGAATAGATAATAATTAAAGTAATGTATCTCAGCAGATTACTATAGTTCATAAAGGATATTAGAGCTGTAATTCACATACTCTGATGCCTCTATTGAGAACTGATATTGTATTACCTGAATTCATCCTTCTAGGGAGAAAGAGTAGAAAAGAAAGTGAAAGGGATAATTTCATTTAATGTTTGAACAACTTTAAAACTCTATTCCCCTGATTCTCAAATGCTGAGAGTCAATCTAGTACTACATAACAACATATTATTTTTAGTGTACTTGAATTTCAAAGGAACTTCTTTCTAGATGCTTAAAATCCATAGTACCCTTCAAGGATATGAGTAAATCACTTTTCTTCAGTTTGCTTTACAGTACAATGCTAAATAAGTGCACAACATACATACAAATGTAAAAGCAATGCTGCTGTGTGTAATATTTCATCTTCAGCCTGAATTATGATTCTCAATATCTTTTATAGCAGGAATTCTAAATTAGAAAATCTCACCAAATTGTATCCTTCATGTTTTTTATTTACTTCCATTAGAATCAGTCTATTGTGATCCATCATGGAGGCATATCCTTGATCAAAACTGTCTTTGAGTAAACTATTACCATTTGAGTAAATGTTACATTCTGATTACTTAAATTCCTCCTTCACTTTCAGTTAGATATGGTATACTTCTTCTCTTCCTTGCATTAGAGAAGCAACATGTTCTAGAGTATTGAGCATGACTTTGGTAGCCAGTAAGGCCTGGGTTTTAATGTTGGCTCTGCCAACCAATATTCTGTTTGGCCTTGGTCAAATCTCTAACAGATCTGTGCCTCATCCATAAATTAGGAATAATTATATTTACCTAACTCACAGGATTGTTGAGAAGGATAATAAAATAAATAAATTAAAGGAAGATAATATATTTACAATTATAGATCAGTCTATGAGTGTTAAATAGAAACTGGGTAAGTGCTAAGTGTTATTATTAAGATGTGTAGTTCTACTGCTACCATTTTCCACCCCAGAAATGTTTGCATAATAAAACATAGATATAGTCAGATTCTACCCTAGTGCCCTGTGGACTGAAAGGAGGTTGGGGTGATTAGCCATATATGGCTGGCACTTGAGACATTATTCCATTGCACACAAAAAACAACAAGGAAGCATGTTACTGCTCCACTCAGCAGGTCAATCTGTGCTTTCTTACTGTTGCTAGTTACTTTTTGCTACTGATGGTAGCTTATGTGCTAGCTTGCTAAGAGCATGGAATGTGTCCTCTATATCATAGACCATGCTGTCCACTGGTACATGAGTTGGCATGTTAGCCATCCTAGCCTTCTAGTGGTATCTTAAGTGCTATGAAGGGATCCTTCCCTTCTGCTTTCATGGGGAAATTGTTTCTTGCACCTTCTACTTGTTATACTTGAGTGATGATAAGTCAGGATTTAGGTCATGATTCTTATAACATGCCTTATTATTTCTAGCAAGGTTTAGTTGAAATGAAGGTAAACTAATTAGGAATAAAGTAGTTGAGATGGCTATTAAATGGTCTGTGTTTGGGGGGGAAATGGCTTTTCCTAAAGAATAAACTACATAGTCTCACTCTAAGCCTACTGAAAACGAGAGGATGAACTTTACTTTCTTTCCTCTGATATTGGTGGTAGTACATCCAGCATGGTTGCAGCCTGACCTTTCCTATCAGTTGCTGGTCTTTCGGCTTGAGATTACTCAGTGTTTTCTGATATTTGCTAAGCTACAAAAATATCCTAGGAATTTTGTGTCAGTCTCTTGGGTGAAGTCACAAAGGCATATCTCCATTGTGATAGGCTGTAACAGCCTGTTCAACAGCAGACAAATGTCAGGAGACCAGAAAATAGTCAACAGCCAGTAGAGAGTGCCATGTTATGATGTAAGGGTCATAAACTTATCTCATATCACAGTGGAGCTCCTGGTATTTCTATGAATGATCAGCTATGGATCAAAGATAACATATAGCTGTAGTTTTGTGAAGTGTTGTAGGGAGATGGGGTATGAAATGTGTGAAAATATATCACAGTGTGGGCTAAAATAAAAAGTGGCTAGGAATGTAATTAACTTAGGTGATCTGGGCCAAGGGTTTAAAACCATAGGTACCTAAAAGTTAGGCTCCTAAGTATATATTTAAGAAAATAATCATAAGTGGCCTAATATTCAAAGCTATTTAGCACTTCTAGCTCTCTTTAAATCAAATGGGATTTGTAGATTCTCAGCAACTCTGAAAATCAGGCCACATATTTAGGAACCTAACTTAAGGCCACTTATCTGTGCTACAACCTTCTTACATCACCTTAGGTTGGTCACCTTGGCCTGAATTTTCAAAAGTGTTCACTATTTTTGGGTGTCATAGGTTAGTTGGCCAACATCAGACAAAGCAGAGAGGCTGACCATTTACAACTCCAGCTGAAATCGACACCTCTGACAATTATATCCTTTGTGTCCCAAATGAAGCATCCAAAATTAATGGACACTTTTATAAACATAAGTCTTAATCTTTGTGCACCAGTTTCACTTTAACACTTCTCTACTTCACAGCAGTCTTGCGAAGTTAAATTCATTGATTGTAAAGTACTTTGTGAACCTAAGGTAGAAGGAGCTATCGGAGTGCAAATGATGTAAATAATAAATAAAACATTTTTCTCTCATTATTACATTTATTGCTTGTGTTTATGCCCCAAACTAATACTATGTCATAAATTGTTATTTTTACAGTAATTCATAAACAATAAGAGATTCTTTCTTAGCAATTCAAGATAAGACAATTGTATTCCCTTAAGAACCATTGACAATTCTTAGGACACTTTGAGATAATTACTGTGGAATTACCATAATATATGTAATTTCTTGAGGTCCTGCTTCTGAAGTGATAACAATAATGAAATAATAGAGGTGGTGGATGTAATGAGACCGTCACCTCTTTCTATCTCTTTTTAAACACATTTTTTCTCCTTTGGTCCCTAATACTCTAGGGTATATCACATGGAAACCACAGTCCTCTAGAGTTACATTTATGCCTTCATGAAAGCCCACATGTTAGCAGGGCTGAAGGAGAATCTGTAATGAGTGTGCTAGTAGTGACTGCAACAGGAATGTGCACTTTCAGTTTTAACCAGAGAAGTAATAATTGAATGTGAATGACAGGTGATCAGCACTGTCCATCTCAGGAGAAAATTTGGCTGTGCTGAACACATCACAGAGCTGACATTTCACATCAAGAAAAATTTCTTGCCAATAAGATCTCTTTGGCTATGGAATAGTCTCACTCAGGGAAACTATGGTACCCCCAATCTTTGGGACATCTAAAGAAAAATTGTGACGAGTTTTACAACTGTTTTAGATGACTGCAGAAAAATACAGCTAAAAATAAAATGCCCACTCTGCCCTCAAAGACATAGGATAACCTGTTCCTGTCTGCCTATATCCAAGAAAATATAGCTAAGGAGTGTCCTGGTGGGAATCTGGTACCATCTGTATTTTACATGGAAATTGCAAACAGCAATGAAAAATACCAGAAGGTACTTCAAATTCTGGTGAATTAGACAACTGTAATCCCTGAGGGTTTCTATTTTAATGATAATTCTAACAGGAAACACAAAAACATCAGAACTGTGGCTAGACAGTTTTCAGAGAACAACAGATTTCCACAGCTCATTTGGGGCATGTTCTGCATCTTTTCAGGGGGGTTATGATGTTTTGGGATGTATACACTTAAAAAAATAATTTATAGCATAAAAGAGTTGTACCAATATCCAACTGTTATTCCCTATGTGTCTGACTGTGATATCCTGTGTCTCTGAGGGAAGTTCTGATGCTCCAGGTCTAGAACTATGCATATATTTCATCAGTCTAGTATCTGGCTGCTCCTGTGTCTTTATTTTGCACTTTTAAAAATATAGGGCATTAAAAATAATCAGTAGTAAATTAGCCGTGATTCTCACTGGACTAAGTATTCCATTCCAATTTTCCTATCTGCCCCAAACACCAGCAAATATACCATAGCATTAGGAGAACCAAATGTTCTGTCCTACACACACACGTTTCTAATTTTTGGTATTCCTCAGAAGAAGGGAGGCTTTCATTTGCCCTTTACTACTGAGCACACACTAGACTCTGGTTGAGAACATTATGAATTTAAAGAAGGTTGTTTTTCCTCATGTCAAGGTTAATAATAGTAGGGTACAGACCTAGCCTGTATTTCTGCAGGAAGCAGATTCACACAAGGTTTGTCAGATGTCAGAGTGGAATCATAATTCAGATCACTATACAGATCTGTTTAAATTCCTTGTGAAACAAGAGAGCTGGAGGAGCACATACCATCACCTTCAATGAGATAGTTGGTGTAGGAGAGTCTATGTCCTGATACCTTCCTTCCCTTCATATGCCAGTATATTTATGTTTGTATCTGTAATTTTCACTTCATGCATCTGAAGAAGTGTGGGGTTTTACCCACGAAAGCTTATGCCGAAATAAATCTGTTAGTCTTTAAGGTGCCACTGAACTCCTCGTTGTTTTTCCAGTACCTATTGGTTTAACACAAAAACAGAGATGTGAGATTTACCTACAGTTGATTAATCTCCTTCTTTCTTCATCAACCAGTTCAACAACTTCTTCAGTCTCACTGAAGCTTGAAGAATGGTCATGAACATTTACATTACTAGGTACCAAATACACACACCCCCTTTTCATTTGTACTAAGGGGTAATTTAAAAAAAAATCTGACAGTTTACTCCTTAGTGAAAAAGCATTATTACCCACCTGTGTGAGTGAGTATGTAGAATTTTGCAATAATGATGTCAACACCCGTCGGCAATCAGCATCTTTTGTTCTATTCTCTGTCAAATGTTTTGATTGATGGAGGGAAGTGACACAATAGTAACACTGCTATTTGTACAATCTTTAATCTTAAATGTGTACACCCAATTTGTAGTTAAGATACACATTTCTTTACAATGATGACCTCTTCAATGAAAGGGTTAACCAGTGATCATTACAGGATGGTCCACTGCCAGCAGCTAATGATTGATTTGACAGCTAACGGACCGATGTGATGTTGAAAGCCTTTAGTGCTCCAGCAAAGCAGTCATTAAGTGCAGTAATGATAGATTTTTGAAGGAATTATTACTATTATAAACTGTAGTCAGTGATTTGAAGTAGAATTTTTTTCTAGTCAATAGAAGCTGTGATGCAACTGAATTGGAAAGTCAGTCATTCCTATGTGATTAACAAGCAATTTTCCACTAGTCACGACGCTGGATGTGCTCTGGTACAGTAGATGTATAATTCTTATTAACAGAGTAATTGAAAGAATTGTCCCTCCCCTTTTTTTTTACTGACTTCAACAATTTCTATTGCTTATACTTTCTTTATTTTGAGGGCCATGCTGTTTTTAGGAGACAATTTCTGCATTCTGTTCAATTTTGATTTAAAAAAAAACAACTGTGAATGATTTTTGAGAACATGAAAATGAGGGTATAATAATATTAGCAATTCCATAGGCATAATGCAACTAAATACTTTACAAGATTTCCACATATTATCGCCTCCATGCTGACTTCCAACACCACTTTTAGTCTAGGCTGTAGAGCCTAGGATGAGAGACATGCAAGTCATTGTGGAATAGTGATGGTAGACTCTCCAGACCCAAGTCTGGTGACCCAGACATGAGCTGCATCCACATTGCAAAATGCCTGGGCTCTGACCTGTGTCACAACAGGACTCCGGCCTATATCAGACTAATTTCTATGTGGATGGAAGAGGGGTTTAGGTTTGAACCTGACTCTGAACCTGGGCTTAGTGTGCTGTGTAGACATACCCATAGTGACTTCTGAGCAATAATTCTAATTCAGTTCTCTATCTGAAAGGCTATTACTTTAACCCATTCTCTGACTTAGGCTCTTCTTGCCTAAGAATTCCAGGATCTCTTGAGTCATATGTTCACCACAAAATGTTATGTTAGAACATGACTGTGAAGAGCTGAGTTGGCTAATAAGACACTGACCACAACTTTGTGATCGGTGCAGACAAGTACACATCGTGCTGGGACTAGAGTTTAATAATGATGACTAGCTGATACAGTGTGGAACCCACTTGTCCCTATCTACACTAAATGCAAAGTAATGGTCAGCATCGTGCTAGCTGACTCAGTAAGTCAAATAAGTATGAGATTGAGAGGGTCAGTGTGGAGCAAATGCATAGACAGAGTTTGGAACCAGGATGGAACTTTTCAAATGCATTTGGAAGAGATATTTATTTTATTATCCTGCAGGAGAGTTCATAACAGGCACCGTTGGTTAATTTTGCAGTGCTATTTTTCTGAGTGTGTCTCCTACATTATCATTTTCATTGTTTTCAAGCCAGGCAGGGCTGGCTCTGACTTTTTTGCCGCCCCAGGCAACAACAACAACAAAAAAACATGGCTCAGGGTGGCCGGACCTGGAGGCAAAGCAAAACAAAAAACAAAACAAAAAAACCCAGGGCGCAGGTCGGCCGGACCCAGAAGCAAAGCAAAAAACAAACAAACAGAAAAAAAAACCTGGGTGCAGGACGGCCGGAGTGGCAAAGCAAAAAAAAATAGGGCAGCCGTGCCGCCCTAAGATTGAACGGAATGCCACCCCTTAGAATCTGTCGCCCCAAGCACGAGCTTGCTTGGCTGGTGCCTGGAGCCGGCCCTGGAGCCGGCCCTGAAGCCAGGCATGGGAAAATAGTTTTTAGTCATATCGCCCTGGGACAATCTTTGTTGTTTTGTTTTGTTTTTTTGTTTTGTTTTGGTTTGTTTTTTTAACAAGGTTGCTTAATGACTTCATTCATCAAACCTGAGTCTGACTGTGATGGGGTATTCACCCCACACTGGCTATGAGAGGGTTAATGTATAATGAGAAGGGAGCTAATTTGCCCGGCAGGCCACAACTGAGAGGAAGTGGGTGGCTAAGCAATCCTCTGACTCAGGGAGGGAGCCCAGCTGGGGAGGAAGGAGCTGGACAGGAAATTGGAAGTAGAGGAGTCTGCTGGGAAAATGTGTAGTCACTCCCTGAGAGAAAGTAGGACTATCTGGAGGCTGCAGAGACAGGTATCCTACAGTTACTCTCTGGGAGGAAGGCGTGCCAAATGGTCAGGAAAGGGATCAGAGAAAGGCAGTAAGTTCTGGAATAGACCTTGGCTGCTGACTAGAGGGTCCCTGAGCTGAAACACAGAGAAGAGGGCAGGTCTGGGTTCCCTTACCAGCCACTGAGGATATGGCACCATGGGGTGGTGAGTGGGAAGACTGCTTAAGATTGCTGAAAAAAGACTTTGGTACCCCCAGAAGGGGGAAATGCATATAATGACCTGGCTGGAGGGCCGAGTCATGAAGAGGCAGCAGCAGCTCATGAAGTGAGACAGGGGCTACAGTTAGAGGCCGAGAGACGGCCTGAAACAATGGGAAGTGCATTGACCTTGCAAAAATAATCCCCAAACAGGCCAGGAGAAGATGACATTCTAGTGATGGGTAGAGTGCCCCGTCACACTGACTGACTTTATTTGAGATTCACAGAACTGATGCAATGGACTCACTGCTGATCAACTCCTCCCCATCCCTCCCTCAATTCCTCCCCCAACTCCTCCCTTCCATCACCTCCTGCATGCCAAGGGTGCTGGGAGGGTGGGGGAGGAGCGGAGACAGGGCATGCTCAAGGGAGGAAAGAGGAGGGGAAGAGGTGGGGAGGGGGTGCTGCCTTGAGGGAAATGGGTGGAATGGGAGCAGGGCCTGTGGCTGAGCGGGGTAATTTGGGGGTCCGTGAAAAATTTTAAATCAAAATGGAGTTCCTCGGGTTGCTAAAGTTTGAGAATTGCTGTCCTAAACTGACTCGGAAAAGTTTACAACATGAGAGGTTAAAACAAAAAATATCTAGACAATCAGGAGACTCCTCCATTTGTCCTGAGTGTTGAACAATACCTGTGGCAAGTACGGGGCAAGGCCATCATGTACTCTCTGGCATCCACCCCAGACTCTGTGGATAGCTCCAGCCGTTTTCTGCTTTAGGAAAGTGGCCCTTATGGACTGCCATGTGGTTTGCTGGAGGCAAAAACAGAGTCCTCATGACCTGTCCTGCTATGTCCCCATAGTCTCTGAGATGGCTCCAACCACTTCCCCTGATGTTCTGGGTTCCTGTGAAGTCCTTCCAACCAAGAGAATTGAGTTTAGGAGCTGAACTCCTGTTCAAATTAGTGGCCCCATTCTTCCGCAGAGAAGTGCCTCTTTTTTTTCTCCGCCTTTATTTTGCTTAGTTACTTTTCTTTAGTTTCAACACAATTGTGTTTGGAAGGGGTGTTTCCCCCGTACTATGGGTTATGCCAAAGATTCCAAGGTTTAAGCCCTGCCAGATCTGCCACATAGTTATGGACATTCGAGCTACCTCGGAGGAACCTATGCCCTGTCAAAGTATAAGTCTGTCTGGTGTTTAAAGACCCGTCTCAAAAAGGCATAGAGGCTAGACTGAAGCTCCTTCTAATGGAATGCTCACTAGCCCTATCTTTGTCTGCTCCCCAACCCCAATACATTGGCATCAATATCCCAGGTCACTCCAGTGGCTCTTGCAGCTCCAGCAGCACCTTCAGAGGCTAGGACATCTAAGTAGAAGAAGCCTCTTTCCTATAGTAGGGAAACAAGGGAGAAAAGTAAGTCACCCCATAAATCCAACTCTAAAGAGATCTCACATCCCTCAAAGAATACAGCTGAGGTGCCGTCTGGTTCCACTACCAAGCCTCCAGTAGTACACAAGAAGCAGCATGTGAAGAAGTATTCTTATAGACATTGTCAGGGAGCCGTCTATCTTTTGGCACTGAGATGCACTCAGGCATCCTATTCATGCTTCGATACCGTCATCTTCTTTGCACCAGAGCTCTGAGGTCAGAGAAGTTCCTCTATAAGCCTATGCAATACCACACTCACCATCTCAGTACTGATCGCACCCCAAACTCCAGTTCCAAATCAGACTTCTGGATACCATAGCTCTCCAGTACACTCCAGATTTCTTTCACTAGAGGTCCTTTTCATGCCAAAGGAACTGGAGTCTACCTTGCTATGGACCTCTGTCAAAGCCCCTTGTCCAGTACTGTTCAAATACTTGCAACAGACATCCTGCCAGACTGAATTCCCATCGGACCTCCAGACTTTGATACTGACACCTATATCTGATGCTCCCCCTTTCAGCCCTGAGGACTTGGAGGTCTCAGTACAGGTCTCTCTTTCAGCACCACACCACCACATCCCTCTAATCCAGTATTCTGAAGAGGATTTTCCAGATCACATCAGATGTCCTAGATCCCGGGGGTTATGAGTATCTGTGGGGACTCCCTATCCACCTCCTCAGTGGGCTTACTGGAATCCCTGGTGTCACCTTGGTGAAAATTTTATAGGGTACCAGCTAGAAAGAGACCCCAATATCTTCTGGTACCACATCGCTCACAATCACCAACTGATCAACCTTCAGTACTGCATGATTGCCGTCTGGTACCTTATTCCTCTTAAGCATTGGGAGGCACTCAAAAACAGCAGGGCCCACAAACTGAAGGAAGCTTGCCCCCATCAGTGAAATTCTCTTCATCCCCAAGTAATGCTGTAATGTTTTCTCCATATTCTTACACCAACAACTTTCAAACCTTCCAAAACCTCATGAAATAGCTGTCAGAATCTTTCTAGATACCATTAGAAGAGGTCCATGAGTTTCAACATCCTTGAAGGACTTTTTAAATATCACCCTGCATGGGAAAATGCCCTCCCAATCAATGAGGCTCTGTTTTCCCTTTCATTTTCAGGGACCCATCTCATGAAGAGCTCTTAAAACAAGAGATCCAGTTTCTCATACCCTTGGGAGTGATTGAACTGGTTTCCCCAGAGTTTTTCGGAAGAGGGTTTTATTCCAACTATTTCCTAGTTCCCAAGAGCAGCAGAAGATGGAGACAGATCTTCAGCCTCAGAAACCTGAATGCCTATATTCTTTCTGAGCACTTCAGGATGATGATGATGATAGCCATTATAATCCCATTCTTAGATCCAGGAGACTGGCTCATTGCCCTCAACCTCCAGGATGCCTACTTCCATGTAGCTATTCACTCATCCCACAAACATTTCCTGTGTTTCATAATTGACTCAGAACGCTTCCAGTACTGGGTCCTTTTCATTAAGCTCTCCATGGCCCCAAGGGTCCTTACAAAGCTTCTCTCAGCAGTGGTGGCCCGTTGACATCAGTGGGGCATAGCAATATTCTGACACCTGGACAGTTGCCTGCTTGGGAGTCAATCAGCTCTAAAGGTCCAGTCAGCAACCCCGAGCCCTATTTCAGTCTCTGGACCTTCGCATCAATTGGAAAATGTCTACATAGACCCCAGTCCAAAAATAGACTTAATAGGAGCCACTTTAGACTCCCTAACAGCCAAAGCCTATCTCCAAGAAGAGAGATTCTCTAGTCTATCCAGTCAAATCTCGACAATAAAAGTGGCCCATAAACAACTGCAAGGACTTGCCTGCAACTCATTGGCCACATGTTGACTTCCGTGTTCATCATACCGCATGCAAAACTGCATCTCAGTTGCCTTCAAGCAGGCTAATGTACTATGTAAAGGACTATGTAAAACCTAAACAGACAGTCTCTCCAAATGCACTGTAGTATCTTAGAAGGTTCTGGACTCTCTGATTTGGTGGAAGGACCCACTGAAGGTCTACATGGGAACCTCATTCTCACATCCCCAGCCTCAAAAATCCTCACAACAGATACTTCTCTTTTGTGGTGAGGGGCTCACTTCCAAGGGGCCACAGCCCATAGTAAATGGCCTGCACAAGAGGTCACACTCCACATCAACATCCTGGAGCAGTTTGATATGCTTGTCAACACTTCCTTCACACTATATAGGGCCACTCCACCAGGATAATACTGAACAAAAAGGGCAGCAGTGAATTATATTAACCCTGAACAACATAAAATGCCACCTTTTCTGCTCCACAGTTATATACTGGACGTATAACTCATTGGGAGATGCTCTGATAACACTGTGTTCCCATACCCTATGGTATGCTTACTTTTATTGCTAATCCTCAAACTGTGTCAGGAAAGAGTGATTATCTTTAGAGTGGTTATCCTTATAGCGCAGTCCTGGCCAAGACCAGTGTGATACTCAAACCTTCTTCACCTCTCTGTGGCAATGCCTCTCAACCTTTCTTTCAGGAAGGATTTCCTGTTGCAGAACTTGGGGACCCTGATCCATCCCAGGTCCTCCTCCTTGAACTTGAGAGCATGGTTCCTAAATGGTTCCCGAATATGGAGCTAACACGTTTGGATAAGGTCCAGTCAGTTCTCCTGTCTAGCAGGAAACCTAGTACTCACAGAACTTACCGTCAGAAGTGGAAATGCTTGCATGCCTTCTGTTCTCTTCACTCTTCTCAAGCCTCAGAAGTTCTGCTCTCCAAAATCCTAGACTATGATTGGATTTAAAGACACAAAGTCTATCAATGAGGTTAGTCAGACTACATTTGGCTGCTATCACAGTCTTCCATTCACCCACTGAGGGCTTCTCAGTTTTTGCCCATTCCACTATGGACAGGTTCTTCAGGGGCTCACACAATTTGTTTCCCCTTGTACAGAACTAGGACTTCGAGTGGGACCTTAATTTGGCCCTTACTGCCCTGAGAAAACTCCTTTGAACCGATGGCTACCTGTTCTCTCCTCCCCCTCTCCTGGAAGACTTCATTGCCATCACTACAGTTAGATGAATGGAAGACCTCTGTGCTTTCATGGATGACCCACCCGCCTTCTATAGAGATAAGGTTACACTGTATCCCCATCATCACTTCCTCCCTAAGGTCTGTTTGGAATACCATATTATCAAGAGATCTGTCTGTCAGTGTTCTATCCAAAGCCTCATGCTTTCAGAGTGGAAACCAGCCTACATACACTAGATGTCAGAAAAGCTCTCACCTTCTACCTGGACATGACTAATATCTTCTGGGTCTCTCCCAGATTATTTGTGTCATTTGCAAAGAGGATGAAAGGACAACCAATTTCCACTCAAAGTTTATCAAAGTAGGTTTTGGGTGGCATTTTATCCTGTTATGAATCCACTGGGATCCCCTTCAGAGGGTGACAGCACATTCCATAGTGCTCAGTCCACATTTGTGGTGCTACTGAAAGATATTCCTATGACAGAAATCTATAGGACTGAAACTTGGTCTTCCATTCATACCTTTTCCAAGGATAATGCCATCATTCCTGCTTCCAGGGATATTACCACCTTTTGGTGAGGCAGTCCTCCGAACCATCTTGGACTTGATTCCTAAGCACACACCTTGACACTGAGTTACTGCATGGGGATCTTCTATGGTAGAGCACCCATAGGGATGTATACTTGAAGAAGATGGAGAAGTTACTTACCTTACAGTAACTTGAGTTTGTCAAGATGTTTTATCCCTATGAGTGTTCCACCTCCCACCCTCCTTCCCCTCAGCTGTGAAGGCTCTGCTTCGCGGTTGCAAAGGAACAGAGTGGCGGTGGTTCCACACAACCTTACATGCCCTTGTTTAGAAGCACAAGGTACTGCTCATACAGGCATGGGCCTATGGACACTGCTTTGCTTTTTCCAATGGAGAGCACATGATCACACATGTATCCTATGGTAGAGCACCCATAAGGACAAAATATCTTGAAGAATTCAAGTTGCCTCTCCTTTTGATCAAATAGGACACTGTTAAATAGGACACGTTTTTCTATGTCTCCAGTTAAGACGTTTTTTTCCTACCAGGAATTTGATTTAGTCACTTGTTTTATGAACCTGTTTGCCTCTTTGCACAAACTTCAGTTCATTAATACTCAATTGAAATCACATCTTTTCTTTGATTGACATTTTCATTTATATTTTAATGTGAGATGGCAAGTAATACATACATGATCAGTTAAATATATTGACATAAAACAATATCAAGGAGATGACTAGGCAATTTGACATTCACAGGCCCTTTCCTCCCTGGGTTTACTTCAATGGAGTTAAGCCTGATTTACATGAGTGTAACTGTAAGCAGAATCAGGCTCAAGGTTTCTCAGCTAATTCTTCCAACCTGTGACTATGCATTATCAGTTCATTTAGATGCAACTGACAGTTGGTCTAACACAACCCCATATTGAAACACTTCCTGTGAATCACCTTGATGTTTGGACTGAATTTTCTTATGAATTTACCAAAAAATTGCAAGAGCACATTATAGCCCCTCAACATTCAGATGGCAGTAGGAGAGACTGACAGGTGTTAATGTGCCCCTGGCTGCAATCAGCAGATTTTCATAAGTCACAGTTGTGACAGGATCATAGAATCATAGAATATTAGGGTTGGAAGAGACCTCAGGAGGTCATCTAGTCCAATCCCCTACTCAAAGCAGGACCAACACCAACTAAGTCATCCCAGCCAGAGCTTTGTCAAGCCGGGCCTTAAAAACCTCTAAGAATGGTGATTCCACCACCTCCCTAGGTAACCCATTTCAGTGCTTCACCACCCTCCTAGTGAAATAGTGTTTCCTAATATTCAACCTAGACCTCCCACGCCATTGCAGCCTGAGACCATTGCTTCTTATTCTGTCATCTGCCACCACTGAGAACAGTCTAGCTCCATCCTCTTTGGAACCCCTCTTCAGGTAGTTGAAGGCTGCTATCAAATCCCCCCTCGCTCTTCTCTTCTGCAGATTAAATAACCCCAGTTCTCTTGGCCTCTCCTCGTAACTCATGTGCCCAAGCCTGCTAATCATTTTTGTTGCCCTCCGCTGGACTCTCTCTAATTTGTCCACATCCCTTCTCTAGTGGGGGGGACCAAAACTAGACACAACACTCCAGGTGTGGCCTCACCAATGCCGAATAGAGGAGAATAATCACTTCCCTCGATCTGCTGGCAATGCTCCTATTAATACAGCCCAATATGCCATTGGCCTTCTTGGCAATAAGAGCACACTGCTGACTCTTATCCAGCTTCTCATCCATTGTAATTCCCAGATCCTTTTCTTTAGAACTGCTGCTTAGCCAGCTGGTCCCCAGCCTGTAGCGGTGCACTTGCCCTTGTTGAACCCCATCAGATTTTTTTGGCCCAATCCTCCAATTTGTCTAGGTCATTCTAGACCCTATCCCTACCCTCCACCGTATCTACCTCTCCCTCCAGTTTAGTGTAATCTGCGAACTTGCTGAGGGTGCAATTCATCCCATCATCCAGATCATTAATAAAGATGTTGAACTAAACCAGCCACAGGCCCGAACCCTGGGGCACACCGCTTGATACCGGCTGCCAACTAGACATTGAGGCATTGATCACTACCCATTGAGTCCGACGATCTAGCCAGCTTTCTGTCCACCTTACAGTTCATTCATCCAATCCATACTTCTTTAACTTGCTGGCAAGAATACTGCGGGAGACCGTATCAAAAGCTTTGCTAAAGTCAAGATATATCACATCCACTACTTTCCCCATATCCACAGAGCCAGTATTCTCATCATAGAAGGCAATCAGGTTGGTCAGGCATGACTTGCCTTTGGTGAATCCATGTTGACGTTCCTGATCACCTTCCTCTCCACCAAGTGCTTCAAAATGGATTCCTGAGACCCTGCTCCATGATTTTTCCAGGGACTGAGGTGAGGAAGACCGGTCTGTAGTTCCCTGGGTTCTCTTTCTTCCCTTTTTTAAAGATGGGCACTATATTTGCCTTTTTCCAATTGTCCGGGACCTCCCCGATCACCCCAAATTTTCAAAGATAATGGCCAGTGGCTCTGCAATCACATCAGTCAACTCCCTCAGAACCTTTGGATGCATTAGATCTGGACCCATGGACTTGTGCATGTCCAGCTTTTCTAATCTGTCCTTAACCAGTTCTTTCACCACTGAAGGCTGCTCACCTCCTCCCCATACTGTATTGCCCAGTGCAGCAGTCTAGGAACTGACCTTGTCTGTGAAGACCAAGGCAAAAAAAGCATTGAGTACTTCAGCTTTTTCCACATCATCTGTCACTATGTTGCCTCCCCCATTCACTAAGGGTCCCACACTTTCCCTGACCACCTTCTAGTTGCTAACATACCTGTAGAAACCCTTCTTCTTACCCTTCAGATCCCTTGCTAGCTGCAACTCCAGTTGTGCCTTGGCCTTCCTGATTACATCCCTGCACGCTCGAGCAGTATTTTTATACTCCTCCCTAGTCATCTGTCCAAATTTCCCCTTCTTGTAAGCTTCCTTTTTGAGTTTAAGCTCACCGAAGATTTCACTGTTAAGCCAAACTGGTCGCCTGCCATATTTGTGCACATCGGTATGGTTTGTTCCTGTGCCCTCAGGCTTCTTTAAAATACAGCCAGCTCTCCTGGACTCCTTTCCCCCTCATATTAACCTCCCAGGGGATCCTGCCTATCAGTTCCCTAAGGGAGTCAAAGTCTGCTTTTTTGAAGTCCAGGGTCCATATTTTGCTACTCCCCTTTCTTCCTTTTGTCAGGATCCTGAACTCAACCATCTCATGGTCACTGCTGACTAGGTTGCCACCCACTCCTACTTCCCCTACCAATTCTTCCCTGTTTGTAAGCAGCAGGTCAAGAGGAGCACAGCCTCAGTTAGTTCTTCCAGCACTTGTACCAGGAAGTTGTACACTCTCCAAAAACTTCCTGGATTGTCTGTGCACTGCTGTATTGCTCTCCCAGCAGATGTCAGGGTGATTGAAGTCCCCAATTAGAACCAGGGCCTGTGATCAAGAAACTTCAGTTAGTTGTCTGAAGAAAGCCTCGTTTACCCCATCCTTCCGATCAGATGATGTGGGCACACACCCACCATGACATCACCCTTGTTGCTTTCACCTCTAAACTTAACCCTGAATTTCAAAGATCAAGTGACATCACACCGGTAAATTACAAATTCATTTGCATTAACCCTGAAATCCATTTATTATGCTGTTATAGGACCACTATTTATATAAAGTTAAGAGACATATTTGATAATAAAAAGAAATGATGGTTTCTTAGGGCCTAAATCATTTTAAAAAATCCCATTTTAATGTGAATACATCTCACAGGAAATAGCTGTGTTGAGCTACTTCGCATGACTCTTAGGTCAAATCATATTTTCTCACATTCCCCAGAAAACAGCAGTATTTTCCAACGTGGTCCTGTGTGCAATTCCGATAATTTACAATGGACTTTATTCACAGATGGCTAGAGACAAGTAATTATTTATAATCAAGGATTTTTAAAATGAAGGTCCTAGAAGACAGAATAATATGGACAGCCCATCAGAAGCAAAACATGACAGCCCCAAAGCAAAAGGAAAGTTTGCCAAGGAGCAAAATGTCAGTTTTGGAAAATTGCCTTTCTCAGCTTGATAACTGGGATTGCTATCCAAAACTGAAGAGTTTAATGAGTACCAAGATGTGCTAAGGAAAACTGGCACCAGCTGCTCCACTATAAACATTTATTATTATTAATTAAATTTTATTGTTTTATAATCAACCATAACAGTTTTTTAATGCCATTAAGTCTTTTTTTTAAAGGCGAGGACGTTCAAAAACTGACCTTTGAAGTTATCCTTTTTTTTTTTTTTTAATCTTTGTCATGCTAAAACGATGGGAATGGCATCCTGGATTATACACAAGCCTCATGAAGAGAGTTGCTAAGCGTCTGAAAGTCACTTGGAAATCAATGGTAGTTGCAGATGATAAGCAGCAGTCATGACCATCATCGTAGTTTGGGACATGTAACCCCAGAAATATGGGTGTCAATCCTGCACAGGGCTAATAGCTACAGTTTTCAAATGTTAGGAGCCTAAAGTTAGTCTTCTAAACCCACATCAAGACAGCTAAATAAGTGTCCTGATTTTCAAAAGTGCTGAGCACCTGCTAAATTCAGTGGGAGCTACTAGGTGTTCAGCATTTTTGAAAATGAGGACATTTAATTAGATTCCTAAATATGGATTTAGGAGTTTGACTTTAATACCTTAGGTTTTTAAAATCATCGCTAAGGACTATACTATGGTCTAATAGAGATGTGGGGCTGGGAAAGAAACTTGAGAAGTCACTAGTTTACTCCCTCACCCATGCTGACTGTTCCTGACAGGTTTTTGTCCAAACTGTTTTTAAAAACCTCCAGTGATGGGCATTCCACAACCTCCCTTCGTAACCTATACTTGGCAATACTGAACTATCCTTATAGTTATAAAGTTTTTCCTAATATCTAAACAGAATCTGTCTTGCTACAAATTAAGTCAATTACTTCTTGTCCTACCTTTAGTGGACATGGAGAACAATTGTTCACCATCCTCCTTATAAAAGTCATTAAAATATCTGAAGACTGTTATCAAATTTCCCCCTTAGTCATCTTTTCTCAAGAATATACATGCTTAGGTTTTTAACCTTTCCTCATAGGTCAGGTTTTCCAAAACATTTATCACTTCTGTTGTTCTTGTCTTGACTGTCTCCAGTTTGTCCACATCTTTCTTAAAGTGTAGCACCCAAAACTGGACACAGTACTGTAGCTGAAGCCTCGTGGATGGACAATTACCTCCTCTGTCTTTCACTCCTGTTAATACCCCCCAGAATGGCATTAGCCTTTTTCATAACTGAATCACATTGTTGGCTTATGTTCATTTTGTGATCCCCCAGATCCTTTTCAGCAGAACTGCCGCCTAGCTAGTTATTCCATATTGTATTTGTGCATTTGATTTCCTCCCCCCCCCAGTGTAGTATTTTGCACTTTTCTTTACTGAATTTCATCTTGAAACCATGTATGTTTATGGTAGTGTAGATGAACCTTAGGTACATATGCCCCACAGTAGAAATCTTTTCCACTAAATGTGAGTCATTCAGTCATTGTGAGCTACCTGAGGAGTAAATAACGTGGTAGAGTGTATTACACAATTCTTCCCGTCATAAAGGTCTGAAATCAGAGAAGGAAATATGAGGGGGAGGGAGGCGCTAATCGGTATTTAATGGGCTCAGCACCATTCCAACATGGTTGGAGAGAAATGTGAGTGTATGAGGGAATGTGTGTTTACTGAGTGAACAGGAAATAGCGGTGGGGAAAAAGACTATCGTGCCAGATGAGTGTTTGTTGAAAAAGGAGAAGTGAACCAGCAGGTTGAGAAGACACAGGCAGACAAAGTGAGGAAATAATATGAGAAAACAGAATTGATACTAGTATGGAAAAGAGAGGTAGTGAAAGAGACAGAAGGTGATGGAAAAGATGGAGTGGATCTATACACTGCTCTCAGCGATTGCTATGGTTGAGGTAGGAGTAGCATCCCATTGCCACTTTCTAACTCAGAAAGGTCATATCAATGTAAAACCTATGTTTTAAAGTGGAGTGTATAAAGCTTGGCAGGAAAAGTCTATTATTGAGGGCAGCAAAATAAGATGGGTACTTGTTGCCATTCCCAATATAAAATATGAAATGGTTGTGGCCTTCATTTTATGATGCAAAGAAATAAAAACATTAAAAAAGATTAGAGCCCGTCAAAAAAGGGGGGGGGCATTTTTCACAAATTTTCTCACACACAAAATCTTTTTTTTTTGTTTTTTTTTGTTAAATGTCTAAACTCATGTTTATAGCGGGTCAAAAAGTGGGAAAGTTTTGCAGAACGTTTTTAAAAAGTGACCCTCTTTTTTGTCAGAACACTTCAAAACTCAATTTTTTTGAGCCGCCCAATAAAAGATTCTATCACTGCTGCTCTTCCATCTGCTCTGTTGAAAATACTCTTTAACACTCCACTGTGAAACCAGGACATACCTGATACATATAACGCCAAAACATACCTGTCACGTAAGAGACAGATTCATTGAAGATGACATAGGCAGGTATAAATTAACCCTCCCAGTTCTAGCTGCACCCAAAGATGAGGAAATGTCATATTCATCTAGGGCACCTCTGGGCAAAGGCTGTTGAAGTTTTTGTTGGTCTCCTTACCCTTAACCTCTTCCCAGGCAGCCGTTCCCACTTGTTAGGGTTATTCTGCCCCCACTCTTACTCCTTCTAAAATAAAAGAAGTGACAGCGTTGTCCTCACCTCAGAAGTCCTGCACCTGGATTTAGTCTGGCAGAAGTTGGCATGAAACTGACATAGGCCCTGGCACTGTAAAAATTACTTGATTGTGTTCTTGTAGCGCTCACAAATATGATCTAGCGTGACCTTCATTTCTTGGTGTTGGCACCTCTGAGAACTGGACACACAGAATAGTGCCAGCTAATGCCTCACCAACACCACTTCCAGCAGCACCTAATTATTTTCCAAGAACTGGCCTGACCAAAACTTTCTTTGCTTACACAGACAAAATTTCCAGGCTGACTCTGAGCTATATAACAAAAGTACAGTGTTTCCTCATGAAAAAATACTTAATGGGAAAGGAGGCGTAAGTTGTAATTTGTGAAGGGCACTCAGAAGACAGATATATCCACATGCAGTATAAACACACATTCTTCACAAAGAGCATAGCTGCGAGTGCTGCTTATTAACAACACATTAGTAGTAAGGTTTTTCCAGTCTATATAATAAGTAATTAGCCAGCCACATTAGACAATAATGAGGGCTAGTAATCACATTTTTATCAGTTAAATTAGACTGGACTCATTTTAAAACAACATTTAATGCAAGAGACTTAATGAATATGCAGAAGGTGACAAGTTCCTTATGCACAAAAATAAATGTACTCTGTAAAACCAAGATAATTACTGTATCTTGGCTATTATGTATGAACTTTTATAATGCAACTCTTCCCTCTCCGCCCCCCCCCTCCTCCCCCCAAGTTGTGACGATACTCTTTGTATTCCTGAAGGACTCAGTTTGCTAGGCAGGATGAAGTAAAGCACTGATCTGTTTTGCTAATGCACAGTATCTTTGATCTACCCTTTTTCCGTTATCTCTGAGAAGCCTGACTTAAGAATGAATGAATAAATAAATAAATAATGCATTTTAATAAGAGCATAAAGGGCAAAGTGTGCCTCTCCTTTGGTGTGTGGAATTGGATGTGGTTGTGCAAAGGGACAGATTTCTGTAAGTATATAGGGACTGGCCACTGAAAGTAATGTTATAAAACAGGGGTCGACAACTTTTCAGAAGTGGTGTGCCGAGTCTTCATTTATTCACTCTGATTTAAGATTTCGCGTGCCAGTAATACATTTTAACGTTTTTAGAAGGTCTCTTTCTATAAGTCTATAATATATAACTAAAGTATTGTTGTATGTAAAGTAAATAAGGTTTTTAAAATGTTTAAGAAGCTTCATTTAAAATTAAATTAAAATGCAGAGCCCCCCAAACCGGTGGCCAGGACCCGGGCAGTGTGAGTGCCACTGAAAATCAGCTTGCCTGCCACCTTCGGCACATGTCCCATAGGTTACCTATCCCTGTTATAAACAGTAGTTTTCATTGGGATAATCCTCTTGCCTTGAAACTGCTCGTGAAGTGCCCCTGCAGCTAATCATTATTGCACTGTACTGTTCAGTCCTTTTCATTAGAAACAAGTGATCCACAGGACTGACTGGAATTGAAATGAATGGAATCACTTCTTAAAATATTGCCATTCTCCAGACTGCCAGATGAATGATTAGAATATATGAGAAAGTGTATGTAGCAGAAATCTCCAATGGGTTAAAGAAATCCAATATGCCTGATAATAGTGGTATGTTTATCCTAGCACCTTTCCTCTCAAAGAATGCAAAAATTCTTTACAAGTTGAAATGCAGATAAACAAAAAAGTCACTTCATCCACCACTGAAATGCAGCCTCCACTGGTGAGAAATGTAGCATCCATTTAAGAGGATACAGCAATGTACCTAGAAATTTACAGCAGGAAATGAAGTATCTTTTCTAGTTGTAATTTAAGAGGAATTCAGCCACACATAACATAATTCCCTGAGATGAAATTTAGTAAGGACACTAGGATTAACATCATATCTTTTCAGTAAAGAGCTGTATGCACAGTACTAACACATTAGGATGCTGATCCTGATGAGGCCTCTGTGTGCTATCGTTATATAAATATTTAAAATAATAAGATAAGGACAATGTCCCTAATGATTGGAAGTTGTCACTCAGTTTTCCATCTTCTTTGAAAAACAGCATCTCCAGTAACAAAGTGTCCTCTCAAACTATGCTTTTTATGTACCATGCACTAGTTTTTTATTGACTCAAATGGAATAACGCCACCAATTGCCTCACCAATACCACAATCTGTAGCAACTAATTATTTTCCAAGGACTGGCCTGACCAAACATTATTTGCTTATGAGACTGTTAGCACCAAAGAGGTGCTATAGCTAGAGATAAAACTATGCTATATGCTTGTTCTCACACCATCACTGGTATTATTACAGGGCTAGCTGCACCTTGATCCCCCTTCTGGTATCTCTGAGTGGTATCCCCTGATGGTAACCTAAGCAGGCATAACTTCTTCAGACTTCCCCAGAAGATGCCTGTGCATCAATCTGCTTTTCCCTGAACAACTACTCGCTTCTTTTGAGAGAGGAGGGACCTTTCTAAAACTATCAGATTTCTTTTGTTCTTCTGTGTTTCCAGGCTTTTGTCGTTCTGGTGAAAACCAGTTTTGTAGGGTGGCTGGAGAAGAGGCAAAGCTATCAAAGCTAATAGTTCTGGTGTTGTCCTTTGACAACACTCAGGTGTTTGCTGACAAGTGATTTATCTTGAGCTGCGCTTTACCTTTCTGCCTGTTTTTCCCGACAGCTCCCCTCAAACTGAACCAATATAGTCATACAGTAAACATCCCAATAAGGAGCTCAACATAAAGTATTTATAAATTATTACAAAGCACCTCCACCACAAAGTATTCCAAAATAAGTATGTACTGCACCTGTACTGGTGTCAAAAAGTAATGCCTCTGAATGGTGGTATCCAGATTACATAGCACTGCAGTGACATTCTTTGAAGCATTGCCTGCTGCAGGCCAAAACAATTAAGTCAAATCAAGGTCAGTTGTCAGATGTAAAGGTAGGCAAAGGCAGGTGTTTTTAATATTCTGCAGTATAGCTTGGGCTCTAACCATAGTAGATCTAAGCATCAAGCTAATTTCCCTTGATTCCTTTCACATGATGTCTCAGGACTAATTTAAGCCAAGTTTTTACAAGTTTCAAGGACAGCATTAATTCACTTGCCTCTATAATGCCACTAAGACTTTTTTTTCCCAAGAATGTCCTAATGCTTTTAATAAATACAGATTTCAATGTTACTAAAACTTACTGCCTAATCCATTCTTAAATTAACTCTGACCCAATCACCTCCTTCTTTTTTGTAACTACGTATCACTGACAGCACATAAATCTTTGGCATGCAACTATTTTTATGAAGCAATGTCTTGCTTTAAAATGTCTTGGAGCTGAATTTCTTCCCACTTCCTCTGATGTCACTTTTGTTTAAACTGCATTGGCCTAGGTCTGCCTAGACAGCTGAGGTGTGGTCTGTGAGAGACAAGGGAGAATTTGTCCACTTAACTTTCTCCCAATCCTGTGGTTCAGTACCTGGCTTAAATTAAATATCACTGTATTCACTTACTTCTAGTTGTCCATGGCCCCAAAGTGCCTTCCTGATAGATGGGAGTCACTGAGAATAAGGATGCATCATTTCAGCCACTCGTATTCCCTGTACCAGTGGTTCCCAAACTTGTTCCGCCGCTTGTGCAGGGAAAGCCCCTGGCGGGCCGGGCCAGTTTGTTTACCTGCCACGTCCACAGGTTCAGTCAATCGCGGCTCCGAGTGGCCGCGGTTCGCTGCTCCAGACCAATGGGAGCTGCTGGAAGCAGTGGCCAGTACGTCCCTCAGCCCACGCCGCTTCCAGCAGCTCACATTGGCCTGGAGCAGCAAACTGCGGCCACTGGGAGCTGCGATCGGCTGAATCTGCAGACGCGGCAGGTAAACAAACCAGCCCGGCCCACCAGGGGCTTTCCCTGCACAAGCGGCGGAACAAATTTGGGAACCATTGCCCTATACTGGTGGCTTGGTGGAGAGCACTATGATGCCCAAATACTCCCCTAGACAAGATGAATCCCCTGACTTCCATGTATCAGCTTTACAGCTGCAGTGGGAGCCAAGATTGGGCCTTTTAACTTCAGCATAGTTACTAGAGCTGGTTGGAACATTTTCTCCAAAATGAAATTTTGGCAAAGTAATCTGTCATTGAAATGTACTGGTTTCCAATGCAGAACAAAAACAGATTTTAAAACTTCAAAATTAGCCATGGAACAAAATTTTCATCCTCCCGTCAGCTCCGATGGTTACTCCAGCGAGATAAGAAGTGAGTCCATTATCTGTACTCTAAGAATCATACATAACTGTTTCATCTATGCATATGAACAAATTACACTCTTCTCTTTTGTTCTGTTTCCATATATGAGACTCATTATCTCTTTATTAGACAGTGGTAACATCTCCCTAGTTAGGGGCCTCTTGTGGGCCCTGCATGTCCTAAGCTCCGGTTGTCCTTATTGAAGTCAGCGGGAGTTGAAGACACTCAATGCCTGACTTGGTTGGGCTCTACATTTGCAACTAAAATATCAGCTTGATTTTGAAACATGCATCACACCAAGTTCCTCAGAACCAATCCTTTCTGCTTGAAATTTTTCCTGCCTCAGGAGGTATTTGTTTTCATTTGTTTGTAGAAGTTCACTACAAAAGAATATTTGACATTTGAAAATTATTCCCGATCCCTGGCTGGTATGCCTGTGGAGTTTGGAGGGTTGCTGTGGCCAGGACTCCACAGGAGTTGAGCTGCAGTTAGAGTGTCTGTCTGAAATAGATTCTAAGCACTGCAGGATTGGAGTTTTTCACAATACTCCTGGGAGTTGAACTTCCTGAGTAGCACTTCTTGGTGCTCCTCTCCTCTTGCTTACTACGATAGATAGATAGATTATAAACATGCACTGTTTATATATTGGTTAATTAGTTGTTATTGATTTGTAGACCTGAATCAGGAGAGTTACATGTGAACCTATAGGCTTTGGAGTGAGGACTATAACCGCGTTTAAAAGAGAACTAGATAAATTCATGGTGGTTAAGTCCATTAATGGCTATTATCCAGGATGGGTAAGGAATGGTGTCCCTAGCCTCTGTTTGTCAGAGGTTGGAGATGGATGGCAGGAGAGAGATCACTTGATCATTGCCTGTTAGGTCCACTCCCTCTGGGGCACCTGTCATTGGCCACTGTCGGTAGACAGGACACTGGGCTAGATGGATCTTTGGTCTGACCCGGTACGGCTGTTCTTATGTTCTTATGAGAATATTGGCCCAGGTCAGGCTTCTGGGGCCTGATTACCTTAAATAGATAGGGCAAGTTACAACTCCAGTTAGCTAATAATGATACATTTTAGGGCTGTTAATTAATCGCGGTTAACTGAAGTGAATAACTCAAAACAAAGTAATTCAATTAAAAAAATAATCACAATTGATCAAAGTGTTAATCACACTGTTAAACAATAATATAATACCAATTAAAATTTATTGTAAATATTTTTGGATGTTTTTCTACATTTTCAAATATATTTATTTCAATTACAAAACAGAATACAAAGTGTACAGTGCTCACTTTACATTATTATTTTTGATTAAAAATATTTGCACTATAAAAATGATAAAGATATAGTATTTTTTTCAATTCACCTCATACAAATACTGTAGTGCAATCTCTTTATCATGAAAGTGCAACCTACAAATGTAGAATTATTTTGTTACATAACTGCACTCAAAAACAAAACCATGGAAAACTTTAGAGCCTACAAGTTTACTCAGTCCTACTTCATGTTCAGCCAATCACTAAGACAAAAAAGTTTGTTTACGTTTACGGGAGATAATGCTGCCTGCTGCTTATTTACAATGTCACCTGAAAGTGAGCACAGGCATTCACATGGCACTGTTGTAGCTGGTGTTGCAAGGTATTTATGTGCTGGATATGCTAAACATTTGTATGTCCCTTCATGCTTCGACTTGTAGATTGCACTGTTTTTTGTTTATCTTTTTTCACAGTGCAAATATCTGGACTAAAAATAATATAAAGTGAGCAATGTATACTTTGTATTCTGTGTTATAATTGAAATCAACATATTTGAAAATGTAGGAAAAACATTCAAAAATATTTATAATACATTTAAATTGGTATTCTATTATTGTTTAACGGTGCAATTAAAATTGACTAATGGTGCTTAATGTTTTTAATCTCATGATTAATTGTGATTATTTTTTTAATCATTTGACAACCCTAATACATTTTAAATTACTAAATCTTGTCTCTAACAAATGTCATAACCTTGGTACCAAAACAAGTTCTACGTATTTATTCATTCAGGGACTTCTTGTAGCAATGGGAGTTGGGGAGTGGGAAATTCATGCTGTACATGTACTTCGTAATGTCTGTCAGCTCAGTAAATAGTCTTTAATACAATATGGAAACCCACAAAAGTCATCTTTTAAATTCCAAATGGCAAATCAGTGAACTGACCTGTCTAGATAATTAAATTAAAATATTTCTATTCTACTCATGCTTGCATGAAAGAAACTCTCACTTCAATTATAGTTGAAAGAAGTATTAAGAAATATGCAAGCATTGGTTCATTCCATTAAGATCAAAGAAATTTAGTAAAATAATGGGGTCTATTCATTTCTTCCCCTAATATTCCAAAGATCTGAGTGTGCAGTTGCTGAATGCACAGAACTCCCACCTGGATAGAGGGGTTCTTCTGTGTGAGAAGCAGCTACAAATTCAGCTCTAAGCAATTTAATACAGTAGCGCCACTTCAGTTTGAAGTAATGGTGGTAAAACCTATTGCAGATGACTAACTTTTGTGATTTAGTGACTATCAGAAAACGTGATTAAAAAACCTGGACAAAAACAAATGTACTTCACACAATTGAAAATATATTCAAAATAGTGACCTGGAAAGTAATCCAGCTGATTTTGACTATAAGGCACAGCCCTACTCACTGTAACCAACAAGAACATCAGGAGGAATTTTAGCTTATTCAAGGTGTAGGGGTAATAGGGGGTGGTGCCACTCTGCCCACTTTGGAGAGGCACAACTAGCATATGAGAAATACTTTACTGTGTCTCTATGGTAGGGGAGAAATGTTGATTGCAGATACTGGGTGTCTAATGGGTGTGCTGTGCTTTGGATCATGGTGCACTGAGGTTTGGATGTAATTCTTTTGTGGTGTGGACTGTTTGGGACCCATGGAGAGGTGTGATATTTTGCTTCAAATGTTGCCTCTCTAATATGAAAAGCTGTTCTAAAAACAGCATTGTGAGAAGGGCCGGCTCCAGGCACCAGCGAAGGAAGCAGGTGCCAGGGGTGGCCAATAGAAAGGGCTGGCAGTCCATCCGGTATTTGAGCGGCACGTCCGGGTCTTTGGCGGCAGTTTGGTGGCTGATCAAGTGCTCCGCGTTAGACTTCAGCGGCAATTCGGCAGCGGGTCCTTCGCTCCGTCTCTTCTTCTTCGGCGGCACTTCGGCAGGTGCTCAATCGGTTTTTTGTTTTGTTTTGTTTTTTTCCGCTGCTTGGGGCGGCAAAAAAGCTGGAGCCGGCCCTGATTGTGAGGTTCCATATGCATTGTCTCTTGATGATTCTATATCAAATGTGCTCAGTTTACAAGTAAAGAGATGTTTGGGGTTTGTTTGTTGTTTTTAACTGCCAGCCTTGCAAATTCGAACAGGGATAAAAGAGTCAAGGTAGAGTCTCACCTTTTCACACATCTTCAGCTATAGTAAAAGTTCTGCATTCCAAATTATGCCCTCAGTGACACCTGTTTAGCTCCATTCTTTTTCAGATCATGTCATCTGTGATACCTGTGGAGCCCAGGTGCCTTCAGTGGATTTGCACTGGTGTAAATGATTGGAATTTAGTAAACAGTATGATGCACAAAAAATAAAGCAGAATGCAGCTCACTCATATTAGCTAACAGAACTCAAAAGAAACTTCTTTTTGTCACTCAAGTCAGCACTTTGAAAACACTAAGGGATTAGCTCTGTTGAGTAAGAACATGGCAATCTTTACATAAGCACTTTGCATAAGAAAAACACATTTTAAAAGCAGGCAGATGAGGGGGGAAATGTTTCAAGGAACATCTCTTATGGTGCCTCTGTGTATCCTGAAATATACTTTACAATATAAATTTAATTCTGATTTAATATTTTTGGCTCTTCCTACCCTTCCCACTGGGAGGGATTTACTATCTCTTTCATCTGATGAGACTTCTATTTTTCAGTACCCAAAGGTCTGCCAGTAAGTATGCAGCTGGGAATTTTATGTTGTTGTCTTTGTATTCTGCTGACAATTTTGGTGTTAAATATAGGTGTCAGACTGGAAAATTCCACCAGAATTAAATAAGACATAAAATCTGTATTAGTAAGAGTCCGTTAATCTATCACCCAGAAACTTTTTGTTTATGTGATTTTCATCTTTTATTAACTTATTTGATGTCTCTACTGACCATATTTTTTACCTTTATGAAAGAACTCTAGTAATTGTGGAAGAGCTATAGCTTTGTTGAACATTATATTTCCAACATATCAGTATTTCTGCAACAGTGTGAAATTAGTCTGGTTTAATAACTACAGGAGGTCACATATTTTAAAAATGATTTGTAAATATTAAAAATAAAAGTACTTTTTTTTATTTGATTATTCAGTCATCCACTGGCTATTTGCAAAAATGTTTACAAATCCCAAATGTTGCAGGAATTTTAGTATGAAAAATATTTGTTGGAAAGTTCCTACCAGTTATGATTTGTTTGAGGTTCACTATTTATCATTCATCATTCACTGTTTGCTATTAATCATTCTTTATTCTGTAGCTTAAAAGGTTCCTGTCACTCAGGGATTGGAAATAGTGCCATTTAGTTCCCCATCATGAGTAATGGAAAGTGAAAATAGTCAGAAAACAGTTTATGAATAGTCCTTAAATTGAAAATTGTTTGTCCAAACTATTTGTTTCAAATAACAGATACATTAGTAGCGTTCAGGATTGGCTTGTGAGCAATTTGTGAATAGAGAAAAGAGCTAAATTCATGACTGTTGTTTATAGTGAACAATTCAACAGTTTTTAAGCCCAACTTTGAATATGATTTATGTGTAGAGAATCCATTGTGTATCTTTTAGAAATACATAGTTTTTAAAAATGTAATTTTGAATTTTTATTTGTAATGTAATATGCTGAGTCACTGTGAATTAATGTAATAATGAATGTTGCACCACACCTTTTAATATCCATTTCCTGCAACTAAATTATTGTCCTGGTTCACAGTTTCTTCTAGGATTGATCCTTGCTTTGGGGAATTAAATCTTGCTCCTGCAATCTTTACCTGGGAAATAATAACCTCACTGGCTTTAGGGGTGAGTTTTGTCTGAATAGGGACTACAGGATAAGTCTATTAATGTAGTTCATCACTTGAATCAGATTTGCTTTATTGTTCTGTGGAAAGTACAGTATATATTCTGAGACATAACTTTATCCACCTAGTCTCAATTTGCTTCCGTATATGACGGTCTTAATTCTTCTCTTAGCTATGCCAGTGCAAATCAGGAGTAAAACTATCAAAGTCAATTGGGTTACACAGGTGAAAGACCAGAATAAATGGAGTCAGAATCCAGTTTAAGGCATCCACTTACTGAATTCAGCTTTCTCCAGATCTATTTTTGATTGTCTAGACTTGTGGCTGCTTTTGAAGCAGTAGGACATTTATGTTGCAAGCAACCCTGCAGTCCTACCCACATGTAGTAGTGCCTAAAACTTGTCTACCTTTTTTGCCTCCTTCAGTCCTGTTACTCTAGAGATTAATTATTCTGAGCTCTGATTGCTTTCAAGATTCAAAAGCATGCTTCCTGGAACCTTAGGTGCAATACCTGAGTGGACCTCTCTTTGCTGAAATTTGAAGTGGCACGTTAAACCACACAGTCAGTGTTGCAAGCTAACTATGTTTCTGAGAGCTTCAGGCATATTTATTGTGAAGGAGGTGAGGTTTTCTTTTGACTAGCGGATAAGTGATAGAAGTTCACAGCTCAGTACTAAAATGCAGTGCATGCTGCAATCATTTCCATCTTTTCATTGACACCTGGATAGACATGTGCAGGACCTGGGGGGAGGATGGGAGGAGAGTGAGTGAGTGAGTGTACGTACAGACATTTAACTATAGTATGTATTTAAATACATCAGTGAATACCATTCCTTTTTTTGATTCTAGAATGTTTCTATAGTAATCCTTTCTTATATTTCTTATTAGGTTTCTCTCCAAAAGAATATAGTTTGGTTTACTAGTATCCATATTTCTCTATTATATCTTAGATGTTCTTTTAGTTTTTAATCCTTATAATACAATTAGATCATAGTGAACAATTTTGTAGTTTATTTTGAGCATCACAAAATACAAGAAACTGTTCTGTAGTATTATCTAGTTTTCTAGTCTAATTGATGCAATCTGGTTTCTTAAAGACATTGGTGATAGTCAATGTGAGTTGAGCACCTAACTTCCATAGGCCCCTTTGCAAAATCTCAGCCTCACGTTATCAAATAAATAAATATCAAATAAATTTTTGGACAAAGTATCCCTAATGTGGTACTCTTTGTGTGCACAGCTTATGTTTACAGGGTCAGTGTCTGACTGCTTCTGCTTTAATTTAGAGACTGCTACCGTTTCAGAGTAACACCATCTTTATTTTGATTTTTAATCTTTTCAAGTCCAAGATGATTTATATATTTAGATGTAATCATGAAAGAAGAATTGCCCTGGGTATTCTAACATGGGGCAGAAGGGCTGTGTACCTCCTTTCAGTGGTATGTGTCCAGATACTTTTGTTTTCTAATTACATTTTCCACATAGGCTGTGCTGGTTCTCAAATATTTTCATGTTATGTATCACCTATATCTGATATCTGAATAATATTTTTCCACAAACTTCTAACTAGGAAAAGATTTTTCAAGTCTATTTTAGTGATTGAAAGATTTTTCCTTTTTTTTTTTAAGTAGGCCCTTTCTCTGAAGATATCTTCTTCTCTCTTGTTAAACTTCACTTTATCCCAATCAATACTAATTTCAGCTACAAATGTTCAAATTGTTTACATAAACACCTGCAAATATGGCTTTGACATGACATCTTCAGTGTCTGAACAAGTCCTACAATGCCTCAATTGCATTTCACTTCAAATCAGGACAGCAAAATTACCAAGCTTTCCCTTAAAAGTACTAACGAGCAAATTATCGTGGCAGCCTGAGCAAATGCTTAGGAGAAGAAATATCCCTTGTGTTCTCTTTCTCTTTTAGTGCACGCCATCACTGTAATTTAGCCCCGAGCACATAGATAGGCTTCCAGCATTGTCTCAGACATGACAAATTTGGATTCTGTTGGCCCTCTGAAGTAAATTCAGTCTATTTGGAGACACAGATGGTACTGCTTTCTGGAAAATTGTTTTGTGTGTATGTGAATGAGAGGAAGAGTCTGGGGAAACTGAATCACCTGTCAATGTTGGGTGTTCCTTCCATTCCAAGTATGGGTTTAATGTTGGTGTCACCTCCAGATTTCAGTGCATGAGGCATGGAAATGCTAATTCCAAACCTATATTCATTTTTAGATGCTTAATTATAATCCTTTCTTTTTATTAACTTTCATTTTCCAGAGACAGCATTATGAGGAAGGGTAATTAACAAAATGACTTAAAGACTAAATGAAAAGAAATCTTATTTTCCTGTGAGAATCCTCTTTAGCTTCTTACTCATAATGACAGTTTCTATTTTCAGAAAGGAACAAGGGAGGGGAATTCAATCTGATCTTAAATAATATCACTCAACATTCTTCATTTTGTAATATGTCATCCAGTATAAGGCTTTGCATCCATTTTTGTGATAGTTATTGGCACATTGATTCTGGTGTCTTTTGGTTGGTATTTTTTGGTTTTTCTACAAACCAATTCCATTTACAGATAATTTAATATCTACTAAAGTCCTCATTCATTCAGTTTCCAGATAAATTTAGAATTATTTAAATTAAAGGATTGTACATTATATTAATTATTAATAATTTTGAAGGTGAAGAATGCGGGGAAGGATCCATGCCTGTTATGTGCAGGGTCTGAAAGGCCAGACACAAGTAGTGTACCCATAAAAAGTAAGAATGACTTGAGATGATTGCACATATATCTCTGAAATGAGCCTCAAAGTATTTTTCTAAAGGTGCATGTCTTTTCAATGAAGATATAAGAGCCTGCTTGTATCAAGGTCGTGCTTACTGTACATCTTGCAGAACCCTAGTAGAGTGACTTAAGATCTGTTCATGACTCTGCATATGAAGAATATATCCTGTATATACACTTTGAATGAAGTATATCAAATATTTGACCATAGTTCTAAAAGGGTTGCAGTGGCTACCTTGATCCATCACTTCCCATGGTCCCCTCAGGAAAATTTGCAACATCAGTACCTAGAGATTTTGAATATGGTGCAAGGCCATCCTTTCATAAAATATGGCTGTTCTGCAGAACTGAGTGAAAGATCTCATGACTCTTGTTCTTCTTGTTTCAGTGTATTAGAAATACAGGGTGAGAAGAGATAATGAAAAGGTGGGCCATGGCACAATGCCTTGTGAAACTATTGCTAGGTTGGTGCTAGGTGGAGGGCTATTTTTATCAAGACACCTTTGCGCCTGAATTAATTAAATGTCCCAACAACTCTATGTAAAAAGGGGTAAGGTGATCATTAACCTTGTTTCAAAGATGGGGAAACTGAGGCACGGATTAGGTGGATGACTCATCCAAAATGATACAGTGAGTCACGGTTAGAGCTGGAAATAGAACTTGGAGTTCTGACTGTTAGCCCCCACCTCTAATCACTTCCCTGAATAGCTGGTAAACTGTACCAAAACTAATACATGCAGTGTTGAGGGAAGCATGATTTGATTTTTCATCTGGGTAAGCTGTTCTCTAGTTTTATGGTAAGAATCTTACTTAATTGCATGCCTTTGAGATGAAAGTGTCCACTACCACATGAAAGCTGTTTCAGCTATGTTTGTGTGGAGTTGTTGTGTGAAGTCCGTGGACTGATGAAGGACACTAGGGGATTGGATTGATTTTTTTATTCAGCTCCAGGACAGCCAGTCACCAACTATACAATATCTAGAGCTTTCCCTGGAAGAGGAATAAGGATTCTGTATTTCAAAATGCTCCCAAGCCACAACCTCCTCCCACTTTATACATATTCATTTTTTCCTTATCAGCTGCCAGAAGGATTATTTCACTTGATTCAGGAAATAGTAATTTGCGTTAATTGCAAATGAATGTTCTGAATAACTTTAAAGCTATGATATGTGTGTACTAGCAGCTTTTTAGATTTAAAGATATTGTTCTTAAGCAGTCAGTTCCTTCTGCTTTAAAATGATCATTTATTTCCAAACTACTGTATTAAGCAGCGTTTTTCTTCCTTTTTTTTTTTTTTTTAATAATGGCATGCTTGGGAGACAATACATTTGGTGATGAAGATTTAAACTTCAGCTACTTTAGTTGTTCAAAATCAGTCACTTTTTCTAGCTTATAAACCTTGTTTTTTCTTTCTCCAAAACACTTATTTCTCCCATCTGTGCAAATTCTAGTACTTCATCCTTCTTTCTGCAGTAATGACTGCAGTATTTCCCAACTGATATCTGCAGGCTGCCATGCTGCTGAAGGTTATTAGTGCCAATATTGTTAATTACTGATCTGGTTGGATATGCTGATTTAGTGGAAGAGGGTTGATCTCAGCTTCTCCTGTGGGCCGTTTCCTAAAAACACTGCCTGTCCCTTCTTTTTTTTCCCCTGCAGCACAAGGAGATTAAGAAACTAACTGCTTCAGCTCCTAGCTAATTTCGTCCATTGTGTTTCAATAATGTAATAGGTTTCATATTACAGACAGTCTGTCAAGTGCAAAATGATACAGATCTTCATGCCCTCCCACCCAGGAGATTCAACTCCAGAGCCAGATCCTCAAATGCTGTAAATTGGCACAGGTCCCTTTGCTTACCTGGGGTTACTCCAATTTCTACTGCCTGAGGATCCTGCTGGTAGTTTCTGTATATTTCAGGTAGATTATTCCTAAACACCAAGAACCTGAATCTGGTTCATCTTACGCTGGTGAATATCAGGAGCAATTCCATTGAAATCAGTGTGATACACTAGTGGGATCCGAATCCAATCCAAAGAATATAGGGGAGACAAAAAAGGTAAAGATTACTTAAAAAAGAAATATATTGGTAATAATCTGCAAAGCCATTACAAATAAACACTAAGCAGAGGTTATGAATTCAGGAATACTTAATAATTAAAAAATATTGAAAAGCTTCCAAAAATAGCCTCAATGTTTTATAGAAAAACTATCCTTTCCCCCCAATATTACAATGCTGATGTTAATTTACAAAACCCTGCAATAATAGATGCACTTAAAATTAAAATAAAAAAGCAGAGGTAAATGGTTGAATAATGGGCACATCTTTCAAGGCTCCAACTCCCTTGTGTGACTAAGGATTTTCTTTGTCTTTACACTAAATAAGAAGGAATTTGGTTGCTTTAACAGGCAGTCTTATCTAAATATAACCGCAGAATCCTCTGTCTAATACCTAAAAAGCAACAGAGGGTCCTGTGGCGCTTTTAAGACTAACAGAAGTATTGGGAGCATTGCAAGTTGCATCTGAAGAAGTGAGGTTCTTACCCACGAAAGCTTATGCTCCCAATACTTCTGTTAGTCTTAAAGGTGCCACAGGACCCTCTGTTGCTTTTTACAGATTCAGACTAACACGGCTACCCCTCTGATACTTGTCTAATACCTAGTTATTCTTCCCGGCAATATTTTTCTTTTAGCACCTCAAGTCCCTAATTAGTAGAAGAAATTCATCTTCCCCTCCTGCATTGGCTATGGAGGCTTAGTGGGGTTTTCATGAAGATCACTGCAGAACCTAATCCTGATTTAGGTGGTAAAAGTCTGTCATCTTCAAACTTCCTGATACATATTCTCAGGCTCTGCATGCTGGACTTTCATGTATAATAAAGACAACCCTCTTACTATTATCTCTAGACATACGCTCCACTATACCAAGATTTTGAACCAAATTCACCACTGGTATAAACAGCCTGGTAACTCAATTGAAGTCAATGCATCTGGTACAGACATGGCTGAACTGTATTCAGCATCTAATGAAGAGACTGTGACAGATTCCCTCGTTCAACAGAGAGTGATCACATTTTCTGCATCAGGTATTGAATACAGTTCAGCCCTGTCCACCCCGGTGAGCAAACTATGTTCAAATGCTGTTGAGGAGGAGGACCTACTGTGGGAGGAATTGTGTTTTCAAAGGCATCAAGCAGAGTTCAAGTTCTAGCATAGATATGGACTTGCACTACCTGCCAACACAAGCCGAACAGGTGCTCTTTACGTTCATGATGAAGAGGTTGACCAAGCAGACAGCACAACAATAAGTCCAGAAAGCTCACTTGTCTGTATAAGTCTCCGGGATTGTGAAAGAATGACTGGTGGGTTGCCTGCTTTAGTGTTCTGTTTCCTTATACAGTGAACACCTTGTACACTTCAGCAAGAGAGAAAGAAGCAGCCCCACCTGTAGACCCTGCAGTATCCTCACATCTGAAGTACAACAGCTTAAAGACATTCTCAGTGACCAGTTATTCATATGGTATGCTGCAATGTAGCTCTCATGAGCTGGGTTAGCAAGGTTAATGAACGTTGTCAAGAGATAGGTTTCCTGTCGATAGCTCTTATTTCCTGTGAGTCAACGTTGGTTGAGCTTAAAGTCAGAAACCTTTCATTCATCTGTTTGGCTGCCTGTTTTCAGACCCAGTAGCTGCTATGGACATTTCTGGCTGGTTTCTCACAAATATGCTTGGCTAGTTCTTTTCCATTGCATTACATAGAATGTTAGATACTAACAATCACACACATAATGCTGTGGTCACAGGTCTTCCTGTGATTTTGTCAACTATTCCTGTATGTCCTTATGAGGTTTTTTGTTTGTTTGTTTTCCTTCTGGTAGTGATTATCATGTCTACTTCAGCTCCAGAAAATGGCAATTGGAGAAAGTCAGTGATGACTAAATTCCATTTTGACATCTTCCATTTTGTGTGACGTATTGGGCATGAGAATGTACTTGGAATGTTCCCATAGCATAAGAGGGATGTCTAACTAGTGTCTCTTCTTCTCTAATATAATATTTTGAGGATACAGCTAGACAATATCTCCTTCACAGAGATTAAAATAGCAGCAAATGCCTTCCCCTTTGGTACAGGGTGACCAACAGCAAGTATGAAAAATCGGGACGGCTGCTGAGGGTAATAGGCACCTATATAACACAAAGCCCCAAATATCGGGACTGTCCCTATAAAATCGGGACATCTGGTCACCCTACTTTGGTATGAGTTCCACTGCAAGTTTCGGAGTTTAAGAGCAGTGGGATAGTTACATCAGTACACTCTGCCCTTTGTGCTGCTCTGGTGAAACACAGCAACTGTAAACTTGGCTTAAATAGCCCGTTTACCCTGGGTCTGCTTTTACTTTGCATCAACAGAGTTGCAGTGGGGGAGATCTGGGTTGGATATTAGGAAAAACTATTTCACTCAGTGGGTGGTGAAGCACTGGAATGGATTACGTAGGGAGGTGGTCGAATCTCCACCCTTAGAGGTTTTTAAAGTCCAGCTTGACAAAGCCCTGGCTGGGATGATTTGGATTGGTCCTGCATTGAGCAAGGGGTTGGACTAGATGACTTCCTGAGGTCTCTTCCAACCCTAATCTTCTATGATTTTATGATAAAACAACAAGAGCATGCCAATGAATCTGACCCATTGTTTCAGAACTACAGTTTTAAGCAGTTAGTCACTGCAAAATGTGAAGTTCCTTTTGGCCAATAAATGTAAAACTGAAAAGTATAATTTTCTCTCTATTTCAAGTTATTTTTGTGTCATTAGCAATGTGCATGATCCCAACTTTCAGCCCCTCTTAATTTGTGATTGTGAAACTTGTGTCTCAAAACATGGAGAGCAGGTGATGCATTAGTACTTAAAAATATATGGCCCTGCAGGTATGCTTTGCAGGGAATTTTCTGGGCTGTAAATATGGGCCAGATCCTCAGCTGATGTAAATTGGTGTAGTATCAATGAAATCATTGTAGCTATGCTAATTTATACCAGCTGAGAATCTGTCCCTAAAAGTTTAACTCCATGGGAATCCTGGTTGATCTTATGTATATTTGGCATATGTCATTGGCAATGTCAGGGGAGACTTTCCAAGGGTCTGGTGGCAAAGTGAATCCAACTCCAACTGGCGTCAGGTTGCCATTGGCTGGGATGATTTAGCTATATGCCATTGGAAGATATCATGTGCTCTGATAGAGCCAGATTCTGATCTTTCTGATCGATCTCCTTATTCACAATGAATAGCACCTTCCTCCATGAATAGTCCCATTGACTTCAGTGAGTATACTCATGGAGTAAGGTGCTACTCACTGTAATTAAGGGGATCAGAATCTGGGACATAGTATTAGAGATTACTTTGACTGAAGGTACTGGTTACGGATGAAGACACGTAACCTCCGTGTGTTTAATTTAGGCATTCCACTCTTATCTCCCTCCCAGCTCACCTTATACCTACAATATAACCTTAACCATGCATCTAAAGAAACTATAAACCAGCTTTCAGAGCTCAGTAAGTTTTGGCATGAGATAAACTGTAAATCAAATCCCTTTTTGTGAAGAAGAAGAAGAAGAAGAAGAAGAGAAAAAATCCAGCTTTCAGATTTAAATTGTGAGGCTAGAAGAAACAATTATATTTGTATGTGGGGATTAGCAAGAGTTCCCTTCCCGTATTTATAAACACTTTATATGTGGAGAAATAAAGAGGTAAGCTTGATAAAACATTCAGACACATTTGAAAATGTACAGTAGGTATAATTTTTTTATTGTGACTTTTCTGAAAAACGTTCAGATTTAATTGAAGCAAATCTCTGTGGGTTTTTTGTTTCTAAGTTGATAAATGTTAGCTGTTGAGTGGTGGTTGTGAATCAATAATGAGAACTAATTATTTTTTAATCTGTAACATGTTGTATTTCTTTAGTGTCAAGACATAGAAGCCAAACTGAACAAACTTTCCTTCCCTTTTTAAAAGTACCTTTTACTAGTGAACTTTTACTTTTCCCCCCCAACAAATTGTCCCTTCCCTTTCTTCTTTTGATATTCTGGTGCCTATTTGTTCAGTGCACCGTGACAACCATCAATAGCAAAAACTTCTCCTAACAATAGCAAATCAATGTAATCTATAAAACAAGTCACACTAACTTTTATATTTACTTCAAGTACCTCCTCATTGCTTCTCTTCAAACTCTGAACAATACTCCTGCTCACTCAAATGAAAAAAAAAAAAGAATTGCTAGCCTAGGCATTGTGAAGCAGGCTTATATTGCACGTTGCTATAATTCAAGAACAAAACTGAAATCTTTCATAACTGTTTAAAAAACGATTCCATGTTGAGGAAAAGTTCTTGCCACTGGCAAACCATCTTTTTTTCTCTGCTGTCTATATGATGTTTTGTAAACCAACAGTTTTATCTATATTGCATTTTTGTAATGCTCTGGATGAAGGGGTCTATAGAATTATAATTAATAATACATTGTGATATTGTAAAAAATAGCTTAATTAACACAGTTCCCTGTCCTTATCCCCTGAGTTAGTCTTCTTGCTTCAGGTGAAATTCTGTTCCTCACCTGTACTTTCAACTTCTTGAATACCATTGTCAAACCCAAGTATCTATTCCAAAACTTTTAGACCTAGTTTTGCTGGAAAGAGGTCCTCTCAAAATACTGTGACAAATGAGATTTTTTGGGGGGGGTTACCTTATCTCCTATGAAGATTCTTATCAATGAAGAGATATTGGTAACTAGACAATGATTGTGCTATTGTTGAGTGAGCTGGGACTTCCACATACATCAGTGATATTTAATTAAGCCAAATTGAAACCACTTCCAAGATATTACAGAGTTTTTACTGAAACCAAAGGCTATGTGTTTGATAAAAAATAAGCCTATCTTTAAGGTCTTTGAAAAAATATCAACAAGCAGACAAAGTTTACAGAAATACAGGAAAGTTAGTGCATACTGTACAAGACATTTTGTTTTCAGATCTACACAAAAAATATTTTGTTAGAATCAGAAATAGATTGGCAAAGGGCGGGGGGGGGGGGGAAGGGGGATGCCAGAGAGGGGAAGAATGGGGATAGCTCTTCCCTTCTGGGTGCAGAGGCTAAGGAGTCCTCAAGGCTGAAACCCACAAGCTGTACAGTAAGAAGGTGGTGGGATTGCATCCTGTGAATAAACAACACTGGTGATTGCTGAACCAGAGGGTCTCTGAGTGGGTTTTTGAAGCAGAGCAGAGGCAGGAGCAAAGGGGGCCCTGTTACCCCATCCATAGCTTTTCCTCTCAGTTTGAGTCATCTCCTCCTCTAGTTCAGTGTTTCCCAAACTTGGGACACTGCTTGTTTAGGGAAAGCCCCTGACGGGACGGGACGGTTTGTTTACCTGCCGCGTCCACAGGTCCGGCCGATCGCGGCTCCCAGTGGCTGCGGTTCGCTGCTCCGGGCCAATGGGGGAGGCGGGAAGCGGCGCGGGCCGAGAGATGTGCTGGCCACCACTTCCAGCAGCCCCTATTGGCCCAGAGCAGTGAACCATGGCCAGCGGGAACCACGATCGGCTGCACCTGAGGACATGGCAGGTAAACGAACTGGCCCGGCCCACCAGGGGCTTTCCCTACACAAATGGCGTCCCAAGTTTAGGAAGCACTGCTCTAGAGAGTTCAGGTTTCCTCTAAACATAGCAGCAAGGTATCTATATTGATATGCATCCGAAGAAGTGGGCTGTAGTCCACGAAAGCTTATGCTCTAATAAATTTGTTAGTCTCTAAGGTGCCACAAGTACTCCTGTTCTTTTTGCGGATACAGATTAACACGGCTGCTACTCCGAAACCTATATTTATACAAGTTCTTTACATGTTTATATTCTCATAGACACCTTGCTGAATACTTGTTTTATTGGAACCTACTAAGGATACTGTGGTTTTACCTGCACTGTAACTGTAATGCATCTGATTTTGAATACTTCTTTATTTTTGCTTGTATGTGTTTTGTAAACCCTGAGCTGATATGTATTTGGTCACATGACTCTAATTCCATTTTTCTATGTATGTTTTGTTTACTGATTGCACTTTTTAAAAACAGAATCTCAATTAAAAAAAAAAGTTGTGTTTAAAAAGTTAATCAGCATTCTCAAGTTCTTTTTCTCACCTTAGAGATGAATGTATTTTTATACTAGTGATCAGTCAAGGGCCACAGAGAAAAATGTGAGCATGAGACAAAAAATATATAAACAGCACCTGTAAGTGCTTTTTTCCCCCTTGGGGAATTGTTTTGTTTTATTATATCAGTCTTGCACAAGGCAAGAGAGAGAGTGCCAGATGACTTTTGGGAGCTTAAAACCAAAACAGGCTATAAGCTTTTTTGTAGATTTATTTTGCTTTATTAGGTCCAACACTAGTTGGGAAGAACAAGCAAGCCTGAATTCTGAAGATACAGAATAATTGACCTTCTTAAAAGTAAATGTGACTGCTTTTTATCCAGAGGAGGCTGCAGTATATACTGATATGCTGTAGCATCTGACAAAGACAATGGTGATGAGTGGTGTGTGATGTCAACTCAAGATGAGAGGATATAATATTATGAAAAGCAAACCACTAAACATAACTCCCAGAGCACCAAAGCAGCACTGAACAGCCCTGACTAAAGGCCAGGCATGACATCAAATAAATTACCAAACTGGAGAAACAACTTTAAAACTTCTCCAAATCATAGTTTCTAAGCTATTTTTTCTATTAGGTTAAGTGTATTTTTGCCAGAGGGGAAATATAATCTGCAGAGATACTTTTTGTGTTTTATTTAAATATCGTAATTTCAGTGTCACTTATATTCACCATCAGCTTTTAATTACGCTCTTACTAAGCTTGCAAAGCCATCTTTAGCCGTAAACCAAATATATTCATGTGTTGAGATAGGTTTCCTGCACCTGTGCTAATGGCTATTCATTTTTAAAATTACAGCACCAGGTGACACCTCAGAAATGAGAGTGGAGGGTTTTCAGGGGGAATCAAAGCCTCTTCACTATTACTGAGGTAACTTAACAGTGAGTTAACAAATATGCATTGCTACTGCTATGAGGAATTAGAGTTTAACTGCCGTATAGCAAAAACAAGCACAGAGTTACAGGGAAATCGTATGTTATCATAGTAGGAGTTGGAAATTAGTAATGGAAAATTAATTATAAATGTTCAACCAATAATGGTCTGCATCTGTTGGATTTACCCAATCACTGTATCCATTAACAACATTTAATTAGTAATAACCTCAATGCTCCATTTTTGGAGATGTACCTTCAGAAATGTTGTAGGTCTTACAAATGAACATGTATTTACCATCAGCAACCTGAGCATTGGCCTGCTAAACCCAGGGTTGTGAGTTCAATCCTTGAGGGGGCCATTTAGGGAACTGGGGTTTAAAAAAAAACAAAAAACTGTCTGGGGATTTGTCCTGCTTTGAGCCAGGGGGTTGGACTAGATGATCTCCTGAGGTCCCTTTCAACCCTGATATTCTATGATTCATCTGCTTTAGGAAGTTGAATAAATGTGCTGTGTGATCTGAAGGCTAGGATTGGTTGCCGGGGATGGCGGGAGGCTTCTGAATGTAAAAACAAGAAAGTTCTCAGCAATGCTTCTATAGCTGGGAAATTTCCCAAAATCTGGGAATTTTTGAGTAAAATGTTTTGAATGAAAATTCCCAATTTCCCAAGTTGAAACATTTTACTCACAAATTCCCAGGTTTTGGGCAATTTCCCAGGATATAGAAGCACTGTAAAAAACTTTGGGAATTTTTCACCAGATTTGGGCAATTTTTAGCGCTAGGTTGGGAAAAGTTGGCATCACAATATAGAAGCACTGGTTCCCAGTGGTGGCTCAGTTCTCAGAGTAGAAGACAGAATAGTCCCAATAAGAGAGAGAATGCCAGCTTTTAAATACTCTGTCTTATTTTAAATGCTGTCTTTTAAATATTCATGAGCTCCTCAGTACAGGCTGTAGAACAGCAAAGGCCTCATTCATTCATCAAGAACCTTGTTTTTAATCTTATCATGCTTTGGAGAGTGCAACACAAAAAGCACACACGTAGCTCAGAGCAGCCACAACATTTTGAGAATTTGACTTGGCTGTTCCTTGTCCTTATAGTCTTATAAATGCCTTAAGATTTTTTTAAAAGCCGTATGTTTTTACCAAGTAGTATGCAAGTTTCAGAATTAGTAGTATGCAGGTTTGGAACAATTAACCATCTGTTTATAATGCTATTAGGGACTGATAGCCCCTCCATGGAATTCAGGAAACCGTCAGAAATATTGTATCTGCCAAGTCTTAGTCATTAGTTATCTTACGTCCTAATTTGTAGTCTCACAAGGTCACTAAGGAGCAAAAAACACATAGAGTTGCAAACTAAACTCCAACTAGACATGTATCTTATCATTCTATTAAAAGTGAATTGAAAGACCCAAGGATGAGACGGAAAGATCAGATTTACATGGAAAAGATGGTGGAGTGATAAGAAATTAGGTTATGAGGGGGAAAAGCTACAATTTCCATGTAACTTAATCAAATGCAAATACTTGATTCTAAATAAATTTTTAAAAGGGTCTATCTGGGTAAACCCCCTTGGAAGAAGCTTGTTGAACTTATTTATCAGGCATGACCTTAACACAGACTCTGAATTATATGAGTAGGCCTTTTTCTTTAGACTAATTCAATCTTTCTGTCTCATTTTTGCAATCTTTTTCCATCACCATTTATTGTTATAAGTTAACGTGATGCTGAATGGAGCAGTGGTCCACAGACCACAGTTTGAGAACCTCTGCCCTAAAGAATTGGTGAGACATGACTTCCCTTAAGAACATAAGAATGGCCGTACTGGGTCAGACCAAAGGTCCATCTAGCCCAGTATCCTGTCTACCGACAGTGGCCAATGACAGGTGCCCCAGAGGGAGTGAACCTAACAGGTAATGATCAAGTGATCTCTCTCCTGCCATCCATCTCCACCCTCTGACAAACAAAGGCTAGGGTCACCATTCCTTACCCATCCTGGCTAATAGCCATTAATGGACTTAACCTCCATGACTTTATCCAGTTCTCTTTTAAACGCTGTTATAGTCCTAGCATTCACAACCTCCTCAGGCAAGGAGTTCCACAAGTTGACTGTGCGCTGTGTGAAGAAGAACTTCCTTGTATTTGTTTTAAACGTGCTGCCCATTAATTTCATTTGGTGGCCCCTAGTTCTTGTATTATGGGAATAAGTAAATAACTTTTCCTTATCTACTTTCTCCACATCACTCATGATTTTATATACCTCTATCATATCCCCCTTAATCTCCTCTTTTCCAAGCTGAAAAGTCCTAGCGTCTTTAATCTCTCCTCATATGGGACCCGTTCCAAACCCCTAATCATTTTAGTTTGCCCTTCTCTGAACCTTTTCTAGTGCCAGTATATCTTTTTTGAGATGAGGAGACCACATCTGTACACATTATTCAAGATGTGGGAGTACCATCGATTTATATAAGGGCAATGATATATTCTCCGTCTTATTCTCTATCCCCTTTTTAATGATTCCTAACATCCTGTTTGCTTTTTTGACCGCCTCTGCACTCTGCGTGGATGTCTTCAGAGAACTATCCACTATGACTCCAAGATCTTTTTCCTGATTTGTTGTAGCTAAATTAGCCCACATCATATTGCATATATAGTTGGGGTTATTTTTTCCAATGTGCATTACTTTACATTTATCCACATTAAATTTCATTTGCCATTTTGTTGCCCAATCACTTATTTTTGTGAGATCTTTTTGAAGTTCTTCACATTCTGCTTTGGTCCTAACTATCTTGAGCAGTTTAGTATCATCTGCAAACTTTGCCACCTCACTTTTTACCCCTTTCTCCAGATCATTTATCAATAAGTTGAACAGGATTGGTCCTAGGACAGACACTTGGGGAACACTACTAGTTATCCCTCTCTATTCTGAAAATTTACCATTTATTCCTACCCTTTGTTCCCTGTCTTTTAAACAGTTCTCAATCCATGAAGGGACCTTCTCTTTTATCCCATGATAACTTAATTTACGTAAGAGCCTTTGGTGAGGGACCTTGTCAAAGGCTTTCTGGAAATCTAAGTACACTATGTTCACTGGATCCCCCTTGTCCACTTGTTTGTTGGCCCCTTCAAAGAACTCTAGTAGATTAGTAAGACACAATTTCCTTTTACAGAAACCATGTTGACTTTTTCCCAACAATTTATGTTCTTCTAGGTGTCTGACAATTTTATTCTTTACTATTGTTTCAGCTAATTTGCCCGGTACTGACGTTAGACTTACCAGTCTGTAATTGCCGGGATCACCTCTAGAGCCCTTTTTAAATATTGGCGTTACATTAGCTATCTTCCAGTCATTGGGTACAGAAGCCGATTTAAAGGACAGGTTACAAACCCTAGTTAATAATTCCGCAACTTCACATTTGAGTTCTTTCAGAACTCTTGGGTGAATGCCATCTGGTCCCAGTGACTTGTTACTGTTAAGTTTATCAATTAATTCCAAAACCTCCTCTAGTGACACTTCAATCTGTGACAGTTCCTCAGATTTGTCACCTAGTAAAGCCGGCTCAGGTTTGGGAATCTCCCTAACATCCTCAGCCGTGAAGACTGAAGCGAAGAATTTGTTTAGTTTCCACTGGTTGTTTAGCAGGCTTCCTGGTTCTAACATTTTGTTATTACCTTTGGAGTTTTTGGCTAGCCGTTCTTCAAACTCCTCTTTGGCTTTTCTTATTACATTTTTACACTTAATTTGTCCGTGTTTATGCTACTTTCTATTTACCTCATTAGGATTTGACTTCCACTTTTTAAAAGGTATCTTTTATCTCTCACTGCTTCTTTTACATGGTTGTTAAGCTACGGTGGCTCTTTTTTAGTTTTTTTACTGTGTTTCTTAATTTGGGGTATACATTTAAGTTGGCCCTCTATTGTGGTGTCTTTAAAAAGCATCCATGCAGCTTGCAGGGATTTCACTTTATTCACTGTACCTTTTAATTTCTGTTTAACTAACCCCCTCATTTTTGCATAGTTCACCTTTCTGAAATTAAATGCCATAGTGTTGGGCTGTTGAGATGTTCTTCCCACCACAGGGATGTTAAATGTTATTACATTATGGTCACTATTTCCAAGCAGTCCTGTTATAGTTACCTCTTGGACCAGCTCCTGCATTCCACTCAGGACTAAATCAAGAGTTGCCTCTCCCCTTGTGGGTTCCCATACCAGCTGCTCCAAGAAGCAGTCATTTAAAGTATCGATATATTTTGTCTCTGCATTTCGTCCTGAGGTGACATGTTCCCAGTCAATATGGGGATAATTGAAATCCCCCACTATTATTGAGTTCTTAATTTTGATAGCCTCTCTAATTTCCCTTAGCATTTCATCATGACTATCACTATCCTCGTCAGGTGGTCGATGATAGATCCCTAATGTTATATTGTTATTAGAGCATGAAATTACTATCCATAGAGATTTTATGGAACATGTATATTCACTTAAGATTTTTATTTCATTTGATTCTACATTTTCTTTCACATATAGTGCCACCCACCACCCCCTGCACGACCTGTTCTGTCCTTCCAATATATTTTGTACCCCGGAATGATTGTATCCCATTGATTGTTCTCAGTCCACCAGGTTTCTGTGATGCCTATTATATCAATATCCTCCTTTATCATGAGGCACTCAAGTTCACCCATCTTATTATTTAGGCTTCTAGCATTTGTGTACAAGCACTTTAAAAACTTGTCACTGTTTATATGTCTGCCCTTTTCTGATGTGTCTGATTTTTTATGTGAATGTTTCTCATCTGATCTGGCCCTTACATTATCCTCTTCCATCCTCTGCTCCCGACTATAACCTAGAGAATCTCTATCAATAGACTGTCCTCTAAAAGAAGTCTCTGTCCGATCCACATGCTCCTCTGCAACAGTCAGCTTTCCCCCATCTCCTAGTTTAAAAACTGCTCTGCAACCTTTTTAATGTTTAGGGCAACCAGTCTGGTTCCACTTTGGTTTAGGTGGAGCCCGTCTCTCCTGTATAGGCTCCCCCCATCCCAAAAGTTTCCCCAGTTCCTAATGAATCTAAACCCCTCCTGTCTACACCATCATCTCATCTATGCATTGAGACTCTGAAGCTCTGCCTGCCTCCCTGGCCCTGTGCGTGGAATTGGGAGCATTTCTGAGAATGCCACTATAGCGGTCCTGGATTTCAGTCTCTTCCCTAGCAGCCTAAATTTGACCTCCAGGACGTCTCTCCTACCCTTCCCTATGTCATTGGTACCTACATGTACCACAACCACAAGCTCCTCCCCAGCACTACACATAAGCCTATCCAGATACCTCGAGAGATCCGCAACCTTCGCACCAGGCAGGCAAGTCACCATACGGTTCTCCCAGTCATCACAAAGCCAGCTATCTATGTTTCTAATGATCGAATCTCCCATTACTAACACCTGCCTTTTCCCAGTGACTGGAGTTTCCTCCCCCGGAGAGGTAACCTCAGTCCGAGAGGATACCCCAACACCATCTGGAAGGAGGGTCCCAACTATGGGAAGGTTTCCCTCTGCTCCCGTTGACTGCTCTGCTTCCCTGGGCCTTTCATCCTCCTCAACAGCGCAGGGGCTGTCTGATCAGAGGTGGGACAATTCTACAGTGTCCCGGAAAGCCTCATCAACATACCTCTCTGCCTCCCTTAGCTCCTCCAGTTCCGCCACCCTGGCCTCCAAAGCCCGTACGCGATCTCTGAGGGCCAGGAGCTCCTTGCACCGAATGCACACATACAACACCCGTCCACAGGGCAGGTAATCATACATGCCACACTCAGCGCAATAAACTGGATAGCCCTCACTCTGCAGCTGGGCTTCTGCCTGCATTGTCTCCTGCAACTACCTAGTTAATGATAGGGTTTTGTTTAAATCAAGAAGTTTGAATGTAGTTTAGTTTACAGGTTTTAAAGGACAGCAAGTGAATCTTGCCCCCTTCCCACTCCCCTTCCAAACTTCCTTGCGAAACTCCCTGTTAGCAGCCCCTGGTCGCTTGCGCACTGATTTATAAAGCCCTGAGCTGCTTGCTAGCCCCGCCCACTGACTAAGGCTCAGCCAATTAACAGAGGCTTCTAGCTTTCAAACCTTACTTTGAAGCTCACAGCTTCCAACTGCCAGCCACAGCACATGGTCCTTCAAACAAACAAACAAACAGATGGACGAACACAAGCTGAGCACACAGCAAACATAAACACACACTAAAGACAGTCACTTACCCCAAGGGTGCTGTATTTGCTCTTCCTTTACCTGGAGAACTCCCTTGCAGGACTCCCTGTTAGCAGCCCCTATTCGCTTACAAAAGCCATGTTGGCTACTCCCCAACAAATTGTATTCATCTATGTGTCTGATAATTCTGTTCTTTACTATAGTTTCTACCAATTTGCCTGGTACCAAAATTAGGCTTACTGTCCTGTAAATAATTGTCAGGATCACACAGCACATCATTCAACTTCCTAAAGCAGATGATGTGGAGAAGTTTTAAAATTGTTTCCCCAGTTTGGTAATTTATTTGATGTCATGCCTGGCCTTTTAGTCAGGGCTGTTCAGTGCTGCTTTGGTGCTCTGGGAGTTAGCTACCTTCCAGTCATCTGGTACGGAGACTTGTTTCAGCGATAGGTTACATAAGTTAATAGTTCTTCAATTTCATATCTGAGTTCCTTCAGAACTCTTGGGTGAATACCCACTAGTCCCAGTGGCTTATTACTGTTTAATTTATCAATTTGCTCTAAAACCTCTTCTGTTGACACATCAGTGTGTTACAGTACTTCAGATTTGTCACCAAAAAAGGATAGCTCTGATGTGGGTATCTCCCCCACATAATCTTTAGTGAAGATCAATGCAAAGAATTCATTTAGCTTCTCTGCAATGGCCTTATCTGCCTTGAGTGCTCCTTTAACGTCTTGGTCATCTTGTGACCCCCCCGCCTGTTTGGCAGACTTCCTGCTTCTGATGTACTTTAAAAAAAAATTACTGGTAGTTTTTGTGTTTTTAACAAGTTGCTTTTCAAATTCTCTCTTGGCCTGCCTCATTATACTTTTACACTTAACCAGCAAGAGTTTGTGAACCTTCCTGTTATCCTCACTACAATCTTCCAAATTTTAAAGATGCCTTTTTGCCTCTAATGGCCTCTGTTACTCTGCTGTTCAGCCATGGTGGCTTTCTTCTCATTGTCTTCTCTGATTTGGGGTATACATTTAGTCTGAGCTTTTACTGTGGTGTTTTTAACTAGTCCCCATGCTGCTTGCTCCGTTTAACCCTTGTGATGGCTCGCTGCCTCCTTGCTGCTAGAGTCTTTCCCCACTGCCAGAATCTTTTCGGTTAGCAGCAAAAGTGACACTACACTACTAAAAATAGCAGTGTGGATGGTGAGGCATTGCTTGGGTGAGTAGAGAGCCATGTAGAATACATACATGGGTACATACACACATGCTTCAGGTGTGTCTTTACTCACCTGAGGAGCGCCTTACCATCTACGTTGCTAATTATGCCTTTGCTAGGCAGGCTACCCACATATATCTTATGCATGCCTCCAGAAGAAGCATGCAGTATAGACATACCTTAAGAGAGTGTCTTTAAATTCAGTCCCAAGTCCTGATGTTCTCCTGTGTTTTCTGAGCCTGGTTAAACTGGTTTGGGCAACCCAACTGGAGTCAGGGATATTTGCTGAGGGGCTGTTACATATGTATGGCCCTCCATTCTGCCTTGCATTTCCTGACAATCCTGCTATTGACTCAATATATACGTACAGCAAACATTCCAGTAACCATGTCATATATAGTATTCATAAACTATTACAGAGCAGCAACAAGTCCACCACAGTGTGTAGCTGGACTATTAATAACTACTACTATGTTATTAGTAACTGACTTACATGTAGGGAGACAAAGTCTATTTTTTAAAAACTCCCTAGATAATGTTTAAATAGTTTTAATATTTGAGAATGTAGTTTAAAGGGTTTATCGGCTCTTTTGTGATGAACTGCATAAGTCAACTCTTGGTTGATTCACTCTAATGCAGCCATCCCAAACTTCAAATGTCAGAAGCATTATCCTATCACATTACACCATCAGATATTCTAGCCTCTCTGTGCCTCTGTTCCCCATCTGTAAAATGGAGATAATAATAATTCCCTACTTCACTGGACCATTGTGAAGATAACAATTGTGAGGTACTCAGATACCTTGGTAATGGGAGCCATACAATAGGTAAGATAGAGACATATGGTGAGGGGAGGCAAAAAAACACAGCCTATACTTCTTTATAAATTATTTGTTTAAATTAAAGAAGGGCTTTCATTTTGAAAAAAATTTCTGCCACTCACTAATCTCAGTACTCTTGTGCCTCCCATCATGTGTGGGAAAAAGAGCTATACAGTCCTGATGATAAGAAAAGCATTTAATAACTCTTCCTACAAAAGTCATTTAATGGAAATGTAATGTGTATACAGTACATTGCAAGGTAAATTCTACATCAGCACATAAGTTTCAAAGTGAAAAAAATAGCACATCAGAGGGAAAGTCGGTTGACAAGTTATAGTTTGATTACAGGGCCTTCTTTGAAAAGACAATATCAGGTTAGTTGGAGAGAAAAGATAGAGGTAAGTGGAAAGAGAAAAAGGTTAACTCAAAAGAGAATGTATTGAGAAAATTAGTGTGTAAAACTGAGATAGTAAAAGGGCCAGACATTGGGGGAGGGGCACAGAACGGAAGGAATCAAGTGGCAAAACAATTAATTAGTGGATCACAGATTAGGAAGCCGGATACTGAAATAAAAGATGATAATTTTATCCAACCAGAAAGTGATAACTTAGATATAATTTAAAAAGAGAATTGAAAAATCAAAATAATTTAGTGGAAGTTTGACATTTGATCTTGAGTGAGGTAAAATCTTCAGTGAATAATTATTTTGGTTTCAGTTGTGATTCTGTAATTTCTTTGTGGGAAGAGAGAGACAGAAAAGTTTGAATTAGATAAAGGCGAAAATATACATATAGGACTAGATTCTGACTAGGAGTACATGCCCAAGCATGGGAGTAAGAACTCTCCCTTTTCATCCCTACAAGGGCTACCCAGTTCCAGGTAGGGTCAGGGAATGCACAGAAGTTGTATGTAGTTGTAGCTGTATTGGTCCCAGGATATTAGAGAGACAAGGTGGGTGAGGTAATAGCTTTTATTGGACCAACTCGTGTTGTGGAGAGAAACAAGCTTTCAAGCTTACACAGAGCTTTTCTTCAGGTCTTTTCCATCTTTGACCCGAAGAAGAGCTCTGTGTAAGCTCAAAAGCTTGTCTCTCACCAATAGAAGTTGGTCCAATAAAAGATATTACCTCACCCACTTTGTTTCTTTCTGAAAGGAATTTCTCTGCTTCAGTCAAAGAAGGAATATGACAGCTTCCATAAAAGGCTTGATATTTGTTTTTAATATTCTTTCTTAGAAATATGAAAAAGTTCTGATTGACACAGAGAAAAATTAAACTTCTAGTTGCATTTAATGAAAGAAGTAAAGTTACATGCGAAAAGAGCAGCATGTTGCCTATTAAAGTAGTTGCTATTGGAAAAGAGGAAGATTATAACACTGTTGCAACACCATTAGAGGAAAAGATTTTGAGGGTGATCTGTAGTATCAGAAGAAGAGTAGCCCTCTAAAAACATAATCCCAACTATGCATATAAAATGACAGGGTCTAAATTAGCTGTTACCACCAGGGCCAGCTCTAGGTTTTTTGCCACCCCAAGCAAAACATTTTTTGGCTGCCCCCCCCCCCAGCCCTGAGCTCCCCCCCTCCCGCCCACCAGTGCCCCTCCCCACCCACACCCCCTGCCGCCCAGTACTGGGCTCCCCCCCCAAACATGGATCTGCTACCAGCACACAGCGGCCTAAGCCCTGGCCCAGCTGCGACTCTGTCGCCATGTGGGTGGAGCTGCTGGGCAGTGCAGAGTTAGGCGGCGCTGCTGGTGGCCGAGGTGGATCAGTTCATGCTCATCGCCCTCACTCCCGACATGCTGGTGGCCAAGGACCTGGAGAGTCCCCCGGATCTGCTGCTCTTCAGCCTCACCGTGTCCTGGCCCGGCGGGCGGGAAGGCGAGGATCTCTGGCTGCGGAGCTACCTGCTCAGCACCGACGAGCCCAGCCGACTGCTCACCTCCTCACACACTCCGGGAGCCCCTCACCACCACCACCGCCGCAGCCCAGGCTCGACTCCAGGGGACCCCGCTTCCCTCCCTCCCTGGCTCCTCACACACTCCAGGAGCCCCTCTCGCTGCCGCTGCAGCCCGGCAATGGCACCCCAAGCAAAAAAATTAAAATAAAAAATAAAAAAAGGGGAGGGTTGAGTGACGCCCCTTAGAAAGTGCCACCCCAAGCACATGCTTGGAGGGCTGGTGCCTAGAGCCAACCCTTGTTACCACTCAAGAAAGAGATCTTGGAGTCATTGTGGATAGTTCTCTGAAAACATCCCCTCAATGTGTTGGGAATCATTAAGAAAGGGATAGATAATAAGACAGAAAATATATACACCCACATCTTGAATACTGCATGCAGATGTGGTGCGCCCATCTCAAAAAAGATATATTGGAATTGGAAAAGGTTCAGGAAAGGGCAAAAAAATGATTAGGAGTATGGAACGGCAGCCGTATGAGGAGAGATTAATAAGACTGGGACTTTTCACTTTGGAAAAGAGATGACTATGGGGGGCGATATGATAAAGGTCTATAAAATCATGACTGGTATGGAGAAAGTAAATAAGGAAGTGTTATTTACTCCTTCTCATAACACAAGAACGAGGGGTTGCAAATGAAATTAATAGGCAGCAGGTTTAAAACGAATAAAAGGAAGTATTTTTTCACACAACACAGTGTCAACCTGTAGAACTCTTTGCCAGAAGATGTTGTGAAGGCCAAGACTATAACAGGGTTAAAAAAAAGAACTGGATACGTTCATGGAGGATAGGTCCATCAATGGCTATTAGCCAGGATGGACAGGGATGGTGTCCCTAGCCTCTGTTTTCCAGAAGCTGGGAATGGGCAAGAAGGGATGGACGACTTGATGATTACCTGTTCTGTTCATTCCCTCTGGGGCACCTGGCATTGGCCACTGTTGGAAGACAGGATACTGGGCTAGATGGACCTTTGGTCTGATGCAGTATCACCGTTCTTATGTACTTATGTCAAAGAAAAATTAGTTCATCAGGGGTTCAACTCTGCTTATGAGATGGAAAAATTACAATAATATTTTGGATCCAATAGTAGCTACAGTGATATTCCAAAAATATTTTGGAATTAAATTTGATAAATGCAAAGCAAAAAGCTAGTGGCATGTGTCATATTTAGAGGTTTTATTATTCATTCTTCAAGGTTCTGAGGTTTTTGCTCTTCCAGGAGTACTACCTCCACAGTATACTCCTGTAATACAGATACTGTGCCAGATTCTGCATTTAATTACACCCGTGTCTTTAAAAGGATTATTCCAGATTTCCACTGCTGTAAACTGAAAAAGAATCTGGCCCATACCACCAAAATTTAGGCAAGTATCTGAATTGAGCATCTGTGCAGTAAAGTCTTTGTCATCACAAAAAATTAAAATACCAGAAAGCAGTACTGATGTATGCAAACTATGTTGACATATGCAAGGATCCAGGGATCAGAACATTGCACAAGTGCATTAGTTGATTGTATACTGTTGTTGAACTCTAAAATGCTAGATGGAGTTACTGAAGTAAAAGAAAAAAGGGGAGAGAGGTAATGTGCATTGTGTATGCACTGAACTAAAAAGTGAGAGAATAAAAGTGCCTAGAGAAATTAGAAGAGATTCATGGAGAAAGACGGTAACCATTCAGTTATAAGCCATATTTGTAAATGTAACAGAGATCAAAATCATTTCTACTCTTCCAGTGCACCAAGGAGAAAAGATTGTGTGAGTTATCTGAATGCTAATAGCAATTTTGTGGAGATTCAGGATAATGTTTTCCATTTCTTGTCACAGCTAATGTACACTAAACTTTACATCAGACAGTATGGTAAATGTTGCTAACAATACTACACGCTTACTATATATATATTCTCTTTCATTCAAGGAACTTAAACCTCATTAAATGTTAACTCATCCAATACCTCTGAAGTAGGTTCTTTCATTCCCACTTTACAGATTAGGAAACTGGAAGCACAAATAAGTGACTTGCCCAAGAGTACAGGAATTGCCATAGCAGATCAGACCATCTAGTCTTGTGTCCTGTCCCTGACACCAGATGGATCAGAGGGAGATGCGAGAAACTGCATAATGGGCAGTTATGGAATAGTGTTGTTGTAGCCATGTTTGTCCCAGGATATTAGAAAGACAAAGTGAGTGAGGTAACGTCTTTTATTGAACCAACTTCTGTTGGTGAAAGAGACAAGCTTCTGAGGATAGTGCAATTCACGGAGATCTCCCCCAGGCGTGGCGCGATGGCTTTCACCAGGCGGTTCTGGATGGCGTTGTGGCGCAGCTGCCAGGCTCTGGAGTGAGGTTTGCAGCTGCACAGGACATGCGGCAGGGTCTCGTTGGGGTAGCCGCACTTCCTGCAACACTTGTGTCGGTTCCCATGGCGGACGGCTCCGTTGAGCGGGACGCAGTTGAGCCGGGCACTGCGAAACAGGTGAAGCCGCCCCTGGCGAGGAAGTGGTTGCTGGTGTCCTACTTGCTGGTCAACTCAAAAGCTTTACCCTGGTCCGGTTTACGCTTCAGGGTTTCCACGTACAGCGAGCGGATGGCGGCCTTCAGAGTCCTCTCCAGTAAGCCCCTCGCCGTCGGGGTGACAGTGGTGTTGTCGTCCGACCTGATCTGCGGCACCCGGACTCCCAGCTCCTGGCACTCCTCACACCACTCCCAGCGGCAGCCGATGCACTTCCCCAGGCGACACGTGGCGTTGCGAGTGCGGGACCACAGTGAAGCGATGTCGCGCCCGTCTCGTCTGAATTCCCCATCCAGGGAGCCGCTCAGGAAGGTAGCGATGTCTTGGTTCGAGGGGGCTCTGCCGATCCGCTTCTCTGTCGCATCACGCAGGGCGTTCGCCGCAACGTTCCTCACCGTGGCGTCAGGATGCTTCCGCAGACGGAAGGTGTGGGTGATCACCACCACGTCGCACAGGTCACCCATGCAGGCGACGTTGGCGCCGCCATGCCTGTGGGCGATGTAGACCAGCTCATACTAAAGTCTAATTTAAGCCTCTGACATAAGGCTTAAATAGAACTTAAGTGATATTTAAGCCTTATACTGTCCCTCTGTAGAAGGATGAACTTCACCCAAAGTGAGTTAGTGACAAAAGCAGGAGCAAAACCCAGCCATTCAGATTACCAGGTCACCTGTTCTGGACATTAAACACAAAGCCTTTCTTCTTTTAAGGCTTAAAGGGGTGAAATCGTGTGCCTGCTCCTCCTGATCACTCATTTAATTTAGAGATGCATTCTGCATTCCTGCAGCACAGTGATTCCCTTTGCTCTACTGGGGTGGTGCATGTCTGACCATTCATAACTCTGGGTCATGCCTAAAGGGTGTGATCCAGCCCTTTGTGAATATAGAATATAGGATTGGAACATATATTTTTTGTACAAGTTCAAGTTCAAATAAAAACTGTGTCTTGTTTTTCGTATCGCTTAAGTCTGTTTTTCCCCTGTACTCCTTTATATTTGCCGTCCGTAGCTATTTCAGTAAGTCCATATTTCATTCCCCAGCAATTGATATTTATCTTTTTTTCCAGCCCTTTACACAATTACATTAATTTTAATTACATTTTGTTTCAGATAGGGCATCACGTATCTCAGTCTTTTGTCCAGCTCCTGTATCGTTTTCTTGATTACGTGCTTACCAATTCGCTTGAGAGTTCTGCTTTATGCTGGAACGCATGGCTAACCACATAATTCTATCATTAATGCTTCTGCCCCGCATCGTTTATTTTTTAATATATATTATAAAATTAGCAATGTCGCAAATTCTGTCGTTTCAACATTTTAAATGCCGCTATGGCCTTTCTGAAGCATCCATTTAAAAAATATAGAGCGCTGGGGCTTTTCTTCACTGGAGACAGCACCTTTAACTGTGCAGCACTTAGAAATGGAAGAATTAAATTTGGTAATTAAGTGTTAAGAAGAAAATGAGTCACAGACTCTACAGAAGTAGATCCCTTATGTTGCATCTTTTGTAAAGGGCAGCGTTTCAGACATGACTTAAACAGAAAAAAAAACAGAAACAAGTTAGATACTAAATTATATTGGTAGATGTTTGTGCTAATTGTGTTACTCAGTGATTATAAGTTACTAATAAAAAACAGTGAGCAATGTGCTGGAATAAAAACATGCAGCAAGACTGGAAAATACCCTTATAACATTCCAAGAAAATATGTAGAGCCAATTCCTACTTGTTATTTATGTTATGGTAGCACCTAGAGGCCCCAGCCAAGTCCCATTGTGCTAGGCTCCATATGAACATTTCATAATAGACAGTCGCTTCCTAAAAATCCTAGATTCTAAGTAGATAAGACAGATGAAGGGTGGAAGAGGAAACAGAGGGGCAAAGAGGTGAAGTGATTTGCCCAATGCCACAGAGTAAGTCCGTAGCAGAATTCAGTATAAAACGTAGGTTCCTTTATCACCAGTGCCCTATCAAGGGGATCACACTTCCTGTTTTGTAAGGGCTGTCGGCCTTGGGGCCTGATCCAAAGCCCATCACAATCAATGGGAGTATTTCCACTGACTTAACTGATTTTGAATCAGGTCTTCTAAAAAGGTGCTTTGCTGAATTAGGGCCTGGAAGCTGCTCCTGCAAGGTGCTTATAATCCTCAACTCTCAGTGACTTCAGTGGAAGCCGAGGGCACTCAGCACCAAAGGATTAGGCCCTAAAGAGATCTTAACTATTCATATCGCATTGTCTATTCGTGTCTACTATGCATATTTTTAAAAAATAAGATATATTTTTCAAAATTGTAATTATTTAATCAAGGTACTAAGAATATAAATGAACACCCATATATACCATTAACTCATACACTGAACAACCTGAGAGACATCATTTTACATTTTGCCTGAATAAGCAATGCTGAAAAGGGATCTTATGACTAATTTATAATAGAACCTCATTAATTCACACTAATGACTGGAAGCCCCGTTGTAAATTACTGAATTTTGTGATTCAGCAATTTAGTGAATAAACAAACAAACACAACAGGTATAATAAATCACAATGTATTTCCTTCATTTCAGCAGTCATATCTTAGTTTGTTGTTCAGTATACCTCAGTGTGTGTTAGTAAATGTACTAATATACTATATATATGTTTGTTTTACAACTTTATAAAGCTTATATTTTAGAGATTTTACTTCAGTTTAGACAGCAGAATGTGTGCTCGGATGTTGTCAGCATTGCATTTGTTAAAGAAACGCTTTAGAGCAGCCAGATCTTCAGAGCACAGGAGAGCTGTTAATCAGAAAGATGAATTCTGCTAGAAATAAGGAATTGTTTTTCCCACTAGGAAAATCAGTCCTCAACTTAGAAGACCCAGAAATGATTAAGGATGGATAAATGTTCATTTTTCCTCTATTGTTTAAATTATTAAAATTAATTGGATACTAAGTTTATCATAGCAAAGCTATCAAGTATTGATTTTCAGTCCTTTCTGGATAAATGCGCTCAGGGAATAAAAACATTTCTCCAATCTATCATGTAGCTGCTCCAGACAATCTTTATTTGGGGGTGGGGAGAGGGCAGAGGGGAGAAAAGTAGGGAGCAGAACGGGGCACATTTTCAACAGTAAATCTTTTAAAGTTTCTCTAATTCACCAAGAGCAATGTAATTAAAATATCGTTCACGGTATTATCAGTTGTATTGGTCACTGTGGGTCACACACATCAGAAGGACAGACAGATAGAGTGCCCTTGGAGGGCACAAAATTACTAGAACTAGAAACACTTACACAAAATAAATCATTAGCAGAAAAATCAAAGCAAAAGAAAGATGACTAGAAATATGCATAATAGGCAAAAGGATATACCCACACATACATCGAAATATAAGTATCTAATGAGATAGCAACAGTCTGTGCAGGATCTCTGCTCTAGCTGCAAAGTAATCTCACACTGAGTGACTGTTCTCTACCTAACCTTTTAAGCCCTGGAAATTTTCCATAAATCTCTGAACACAGAAATTCTCTCTTTCCAAGGGATAAATTTAATGAAATACAGACAAGTTCTTCTTTATAGGTTTCAGTCATCTCGTTTTGAGTTCACTCCCTATCCTGCAAGGTTTTCTAAGAAAACAAGCAAAAATCAGGAATATCTTAGGGGTTTCCATCTCTGTCTTTGGGGACACCTTCTTTGTCTCTGGTCCACACGAAAAACTGAAATTTGTCTCCTAAATTAGCACCAATATATCTGTGACCAGAGAAGCCCCCATCTGGCAGAAAAAAAGGTTAAAGGGTGACAGGAGAGAACCAGAGAGCAAGAGAGAGAGAGAGCGAGCATGCGAGGTCATCTGGCCAGTTGCAGAACATAGAGAAAAGAAAGGAAACATTTTGAATCAGAGCCAGGATTTTCCAAACTAATAAGCCTGTGTGTAAATATTGATCGAACAGAGAGAAACTCTGCTTCGAAAGATACATTGTAGAGTCCTGCCCGAACTACTTCCTTAATCTGAGGAGGAAGGAGTTCCTTCAGCGAACACCGCAGGTGGTTTCCTGGCCTGTGTACAAAAGCTGGAAGGGATATTCAGCTCTATCAGATACATTATCCCTGTGATAATTTTGACACAGAGGCAATGACATTATTGCTCTTCACACGGGGAGGCTTTCAGGTCAAGACATGAGGCTCATTTATTTTGTTCAGAATTTGGGTGTCAGTTTTGCTCTTCTTGGTTTCTGTTTTTTTTTATTTTGTTCTGGGTCCGTTATAGCTCTCCATAATGGAACTGTCAGTGTTTAGTAGCAACAACTGCAGTAGCAGAATTTTCCATTTTATTCAGGGCTCCTGTTGTGCATGGCACGTGTCCTAGTCTTTGTAATTGAAGCACCCTGCTGCCATGGCAATAAATATTCTCTGCACAATCATAGGTTAAAAATAGCAAAATTTAGTGTTTTGCTAATTACTTGTACTAATTTAGTATTTTAATTGTAATATTATAGTAATTTACTTGAGTTAAAATGAACTGATACATTTAAATCATGCTCATTCTCAATATCCAGTTCTCACTTTGGAGTGCTGTAATCCACGAAGAGGGCAGAATTTGCCTGGGACACAGATATAATCTTGTTGCTATCCGCTCTCTTTAATGCTTCACTGATGCAGAGACTTGCTCAGTCCGTTGGAACTCATCAGATGTCAGAAACACCCCCTAATTTATTGTACAGTTATTCATGTCATCTCCTTTGAAGCACTGAGGAACCCAGTGCCTTTTATAGTGTCTTGGAATTCAGTGCAAAGAGGACCAGTTGTGAATGGTTGGATTTGGGGTCACAAGATGAAAACAATGCAGAACCTCTGCTTTGAAGGATAACCAAATCTTGTATGTGAATGTGCTGCATCTCCTGGTTTTCCTCCCCATAGTGACAAGCGTTGTCCAGCTATTCCAGAAAGAAGGTCAGAAGACATTTGACATGGGTTTAATCAGGCTGCAACTTTATTATTAGATGTTTGGGACTACCCGGCAGATAAAAGCATACAGTGCAGGTAACCCCATGTTCATTCCATAATTACTCAGGGGGCTTCCACCAGCTCCTCTTTTTTCCATCCAGGTCCCCCCCAAGCCCATCCATTTCTGGGACCTTATCATCCACCCCCCCTCATATGAGAAAGGGGGATTAGCTTCCAGCCGTACCAATCATAGGAGTCCCCAATACTCCCCCCCCATTCCATTCCCTTAATCAACACCTCCTTTTAAAGTCCTTTTCCAAGACATTTATCTGGGCACAGTATACCTTCCCTATGGAATACCTGCACTGGAAATCTGCCACACACTTATATAACGAGTTGCAACATACAGCCTACCGCCCTTCATGCTGTGCATGAACAGAGCCCTTCCTGAACCCGCTGTGGGAAAGGCGAAAAAACCCCTACTCCACCTAGGCCAATCTGGTGGTAAGGGGAAAATTCCTTCTCAGACCCCCTAAAAAGGGGTGGCTAGCGCAATGCTCACAGCAGGTCTTGACCAAACTGGTATTTCACCACTTAAAAGGGGTGGGAGCGAGGGTGGCTTCATGCACAGGGCTGCCCCTTTTAAATACGTCCACCCATCTGGTTCCCAAGGGATGAGTTAGTGTCGCCACACTGGCCCCTTGTCCCCTTTTTCAGCAATTTTCCTCTCTCCTTCCCTACCCCCAAAGCCATAAAGCACTGTTCCCTTCATTCAACCAGCCAAATTCCCCATTGCTTAAAGGTGCAGTGCGATTATTTGCTTCATTTCTCACTAATTAAGGTATTGACATTGATTTTGATGATAAGGGAAGAAATGATCAACTGCAGTGTAACCACCCCTGCTGAGAAGTAGCAGATGTCCAGTGCATATCAGGTCAGCTTCCCATTGGAGGAGAAATCAGTGACATGGAGTCTGGGTATTATTCTTAGTGCCGCATGTTTAGTTTACACTATACACAGGGCCGGCTCCAGGCACCAGCTTAACAAGCAGGTGCTTGGGGCGGCCAAGGGAGAGGGGCGGCACCTGTGGCAATTCGGGGGCAGCAGGTCCCTCACTCCCTCTAGGAGCGAAGGACCTGCTGCTGAACTGCCGCCGCCGATCGCAGCTTTTTTTTTTTTTTCCCCCAATTGCCGCGCGATCGCGTTTTTTTTTTTTTTTTTGCTTGGGGCGGCAGAAATGCTGGAGCCAGCCCTGACTATACACCAGTCCTTGAACAGAGGTGGTCACAAACCGCCCACAAGCAATTCCACTTTTTCAGAAATCTCAGCCAAAACACCAGTGTCTGGTTTCCAGGAAGGAACTCTGCCCCAAGAATTGACACTCTCTAGATCACCTCAAATGAAGCTCTTGCCAGTTCAAAGGAATGTAGTGGTGGAACCTGGCAGGTGATGTATCTGACTAAGCTGTTTGTGCTGGAGTATATATGAAGTGGCAGGTTGTGTTCCCCTAAACTACTGCTTCTCAGACATAACTGAAAATTATTTCATTCTAATGCTAAATACTTTTACTTGCTTACTGATTCTTACCACTTTTCTCCCTCTCCCTCTTTAAAATGAATATACCCATTATTGAACCAGATTCTCAGCTGCACCCAGTTTACACTTGCACTGTGCCATCTGCCCTGTTCTACCCTTTCCCACCTCTGGCATGCCCACTCTGCAAAGTGGTGGAGTAGTGGGTGGTGTAAATCTAGGTATGCCAATCAAAGGGAATCCCTGTGGTTGGCAGCTTTGGGAATCCTGGTTGCCTCTGATGAAAAAAAGAAATCTGCTGCATTGGAATGAATTTTCTGTATACGTTGAAGGCAAAATTAGTAGGATTCAGCCCAGCCTGGGGTTATACCTGTGTCTGGATGACACAAATGCAACAAAAGCTTATATGATTTAGAGCAATTTTTCCCAATAAGTTACTGGATGTTCTAAAGGAACTTAATCTTCCGACAGACAGGGTGGATGCTCTTCTCACATGGCTAGTAAGAGCAAATGGAGAGGCTGAGGTTGTTAATACATCTCTGTGGCAGGATAGGATGTCGTTGTGCCTTAAGCAAGTGGTTGTTGGGTCATAAAAACAATTCTCGTGAAGCTTCTAATCTTACCTTTTGGGGGAAACCTTTTGAGAAATGTGATGACATGACAACTTTGGAGCCCTCCAGAATCCTATATTCTCAGTCCTTGTTAGTGGGGTTTTCAGTGGGGTTTGGCAGAGACTGCACTAGTTATGTTGCTTTGTGACCTAACAAGAGCAAAACACAAATACACATGCTACTAGATCTATCAGCAGGCTTTTCATAACTGTCTCTCTTTCAGACACTTATACGGACCCCATCACTAGCGTATCTGAGCACCTTATGCTTCGTAATGTATATGTCAAAACATCACCCCCGTGAGGCAGATGAGAACCAATATCCCCATTTTATACACAGGGAACTGAGGCAGTCTGGTGACAGAGCAGGGAATTAAAACTGGATGTTTTAAGATGTAATCACTGGACCAACCTTCTGCACCATCCACACTTTTATTGAATGGCCACAATGCCTGTATTGCTCATTAGTGATTCCATTCTTTCGTTTCTGAGAGGTGCTATGGACTGTTTTTTGCACAGTGTGTGCCTAACAATCTCTTTTCTGTGGTGCAGCTCCATGAACATTTTTTGTTCAACAGATATGTGAGCCAAGTGAGGAATATTATGAGGCAGTTTGGCCTGTTGGGCCATCAATAAGCAGGATTCATAACTGTTATTACTATCAGACCAGATGGTTCATTGTCTTTGCTTTCCAAGTGCCTGACTAGGTTTGGAACACAGAGGAGAGAAAGCAGTTACAAGTCATTCTGAGTAAGGTCAAGGTGATTGTAGTGGGTTGTGGGTAAGAGGTCTGACTGCCCTGGGATGGGGAGACAGCAGTCACTGTTGGTGCACTTTATTTATAACACAGCTAATAGGTTCACGGTTTGGGGTTGCTTTTGAACTTCACCTTATGAGGCTCACAGTGTAGTGTTGCTTTTGGATTTCATCTGCTCTGGAATCTCAGGTGGTGTCAGTGCCCAACATCTCTTTTCTCCCTCTTTTACCTGTAGGGGGGTTGTAGTTTGTTCCAGGGGATGGTTTTCTTTCTTTATATATCTTTTAAAAACTATCTGTATTTGCTCTGAGATATTAAATTGGGGGCATCTTAGATAAAAACACGACACAATAAGGAAAGTCTCGGTAAGGAAATATTCAGCCTTCCACTTCTAGCTTCAAATTCAATCCAGGCTGGTTGTCCAGACTCTCCCTTTTGATGTATGTTGAGTGGCCTTTGTAAAATGAATTGTTAGTTATAGTTCCTCTTGTGTCCACATTGCCAAATCCATTACTATCATTGTCACCCTTGTTGGCAATTTTAACAGACTGAAGACTGAATTGGCATAGAGTCTCAAATATCCTGGAGGTGTTTCTTCCAGAATATAGTTGAGTCACATCAGGGAACAGTATGAGAAAATAAAAGTTTAGTAAGCGCAGTATGTGACGGATATCGAAGCTGCCACTTTATAAATGTGTGAGAGAATTAAGGCAGACTAATATGGCTATAGTCCTGCTAAGCCAACAGGTTTCTAAGCGACCTGTAATTGCGAGTTTGGAAACTCACACTATTGCGACGGATATTGTGTCTGTTTTGAGAATGAACAAAAGAATTAAATTTTCATAGCTCTCACTCTGGTATCCGACCAGAGAACTAAAATCATTTAGCAGATCTGCCTCGGTCAGGATCATATCTTTCACATGAAAAGTCATCTTCCTGCAGAAGCCACGCAGTCCAAAAGATTTTGAGATGGAATATCCAATCACACGTTAATTTTGAGTAGCCAATCCAAAATATTAAAAATCAACCCTCATCTTGCATCATTTTTATGATATTATGTGACATAATGTAACTTATTTTGATGGCAACAGCTATTCTGGGGATACAATAGCAAGTGCATCTGATTCAAAGATTGTTTTAGATGACCCAGGCAGAGGGAATTAGTCTCTGTTATTCATCCTAAATTCAGCATATTTCTAAAAAATATATACATGGAAACATCTGTGCAGAAAAGATTACAAGTCTAATGTCTGGTATTAGTGGACATTAAGTTGCTGTATATTTTATAGCACAACTATCTGAGAAACAGAAAATAACTGTTTCCTGAAAAGGCTTTTAAAAATACTTTAGTACCCATTTCTTAAATGTTGAGCAGAGTCAAGAAAGTTACATTATAGAAAACTAGAGTCCAGGAAAGCTATATGAATTTACAGCGATGAAAAGTCCCTGAGGACACATCAGTCCCATAGAGTTAAACACATCGAGTCACTGAAAGATCTGCCGGTTAAAGGCATCCACTTAGCATGGCCGTGAGGGCTACATGCACACTCTTATCTAGACAGACTTGTAAGATTAATTCCACCAAACTGAATGAGCTGAAAGTGAGGAGAAAAGTGAAAAGGCGGGAAGGATGGGATGACACCTATGTGGGAGCTAAGAGCTCTGTAACATGAGCACTGGGGAGCTACTTTTCTGACAGATCAGTTGCAGATGTCAGTAGATTTATTTATTTCTTACAAACAATTAATTGAAAAGTCTTTTGGTATTGTTCAGCTCTGCACAATTCATATTGCTCAACATCACCAAAATCTGATTTTCTATTTCCTCATCCCACTCTAAAGACCTACGAGGTGAAATTAGCTTTATAGCATGCTTTGAAGGTCATCAAACTTGAGCTTTGTTGGACTAACTGGGGAAGGTCAAAACCTCCTGAAATGAAAAGGTTTGGATTCCAGAAACGTAAGGGTCAAATGCATACTGACAAAAGAACATGTGGGTGAGTGTTATTCAGTCACATGTTTCCTTTGTGAATAAATAGCCACTGCTTAACAGTGGACCTCTGACTTTAATCTTTATTGATCCCACTATTGTGCAGTCAATGGCAGACATGATAGCCAGTGAGCTTCCTTTGCTAAATTTGCCATTGGAAAATCTGAGAGAACCTCTGAAGGGACTAGCAAAGTGTCAGGCAAGTACAATGGAGAATAACACATTAGTACCTGGAAGCAGCCCCTTGTAGTGTTTGTGCAGTATTTAAAGCAGTGTGGGAACCCTGGAGCTCATGAGACAATGGAGATTTCAGTGAAATTCATGATGCTGTTAAACTAGTAGATGATGTGGGTACACCGGTGATCATTTAACAAGATTATGCATAGTTCTGTCCTCACAAATTAAAAATATAAATGTGCAGGTCTGTGAAACGAGCACCTGGATTATCTGTCTGTTTTAAATTACAATTGCACCTTTTTCATAATCTTTTAATAGCTAAGGAATTTGTCTGAAGATCTGATTCACAGCATCCTACTTTTGGAAGTGTCTAACTAGAATTTCAGAGTATTTGTGTAACACTACTTACCATTTACTGAACTTTTACACAGCTTTTGCTTTGGATTAGTACTGTATAAATATAATATATTGAAATGCCAACCTGAATATCTATTGCACTGAATTTGGTATTGTAATTTACATTTATTATACAGTCAACCCTTTATACGCTATCCTTGTAGGCCTTTATGATGCAAGATTGATCATTGTTATTCTGAACAATCACACCTTCACAAAGCCTCCCCGTGGAGCCCTATAGCAGAGGAATAGTTTATCACTACAGAAAATATCTCACCACACTCCCTTGCTATTAAAAAGAAGAAGGTGCAGTTGTTTTTTACATTCATTTAAAATAGCCAAGTAATCTAAACGGTCTTGTTTCATAGACCTGCACAGTTATATTTTTAACTTGTGCAGGCACAAATACAGATGACCACAAAATGTGCCGACATCATTCACCACACTAACAGCAACAAGAAGTCCTGTAGGAAGCAAGGTAGATCTCCTATATTCTTCACAGGCACAACTCCACAAATCCTTCCAGTGGGTCTATAGAATGCCTAGAATGTATTTATCTGAGATTTATACATTGGTGATATTTTAACAAGTAGCTGTTTCTATTTAGTGTCTTTGTGAAAGCTAAAATTCCAGGATTATTTTGTATATTGTGAGGCATATTAAAGAGTTGGGAAGTTTTTAGAACACAGGATTCTTTATTTTTCTTCATGCCAGCTTTTAAACCTGATCTAGAAAACTGGTGGATGTTTTGCTGTTCTGTCAACTTATTTGTGGTTGTACTAGTGCTTCCATCCACTTTTAAGGGCGGATCCCCAGCTCTCCTCCACCCACATACTCACTCTATACATCCTGCTTGGGTGAGCTCCTCGCTTTCCTTTTATTATTCCCAGTCTATTGCAAGATTTCCTTTTCTAGTTCGTTTAGATGTGTAGATTAAAAAAAATTGTTAGTAGCCAGGTCAGTTTGTCAATATGTGATTGGTTCTTCCTCTCTCTTCACCAAAGTGGAGGTGATAATTCTCCAAAAAAATTCTTACCACATTTCTGAGGTCTGTTTCTGTTTTTATTTTAATATTGTTTCCACCAGGTTTACTGGTTCAACATCACTCACTCACAACTTTAACTTTTCTTGAAAATTACTTTTTCTGTCTTTTCCATCCCCCCATTTTTGTTTACACATTTGAAACATTTTGAATACCACTGATGTATTGCAAGTACTGTGCTTTTTTTGTTTGTTTTTTCCTGAGAATTTACTTGAGCGGAGACTGTCCTTTGTCCTCAGATGATCCAGTGAGTTTACAGTAAGCAGTAATTTACAGCACCTAAAATTTGTTACTTTGCTAGGTATAGTTGTGACTGTGGTGATTGTGTGATGCGTTCACTTTAGAAACCAGCAAACTGTATCGTACAAGGACATCTGACAGCTGCTTTTTCCAGCTAAATATCACCACTGGGACTATGATCTCCGAGAAAAATAACAAGGCAGGTTTGGTTAGTATTGCTGCAGTTTGGAATGTGAGCCTCGAGGAGGGAGAAATCATTTGCACTGTACTGGCTTTTCAGACTCTGGGCCAAAGAGTGAATCATTCTGACAGCAAAATGAAGCTATCAAGAAGGCTTTTCCTGAGCTTCAGCTGGTCGCCATTCCAATGTGACAGTTCTCCCTCCTGCTTTTATTTTTTTAATAGTTTGCTAATTCTGAAAGAAGAATGGACACTTGTCTGAATGGAGCCAAGGGGATTTTAAACACGAGCAGATGTGGTCCTGTAAAGAAAAGTCGGGAATCTATCTTTGTTCATAAGTTTGTTCAGGGAGAAGTGTTGTTTAGCTTAGTGAAAAGGGCACTTAGATCAAATGTCTCATGGCTAGCATGAAATTTTGCATTTGCTGCTTTCCTTCTTCAGGATCTGCATGAAATAGCATTTTTGAAATCATATATTATAGAGATTTAAAAATATTTGCCTCAAAAACATCCTCTGAAAAATAAGCGGGCAAATGTAATGGGATAATGGGACACTTTGCACATGTTTGTTGTTCTGCAGTGGTCATCAAATTGAGGGCTGACTATCAAAACCAAGTAGAGAATTTTATTCCTCAAGCACATAATCAGATTTCTCTCTTCCCTGTCTTTACCATATGGTATCAGACATAGACAATAGGATTTAGGTCTAAATCAGTTCTCCCACTCTTTTGTGCACCAAGCCATAATTGCCAGGCTTCCTGCCAGGGGATTCAGTGAGGGATGATTGGAGGAATCCTTTCCCCAAGTCATGGAGTGGAAGTGGATACACTGTCTTTGACCAGAACCCCAAATCTTGGTTCAAAGGGATACACCAGAAGTCCCTTTGGAGCTGGGCTCCAGGAATCCTGAGACTCACCACTACTACACTGATTCCTCTACTCCTCTTCACAAGCTTATACAGCATTTCTAAATAAATACAATTGTCACAAAAAACAAGTGTCTGGGTCTGCTTATAAAAGATGCTCCAGCCCAGTGATGGTAAAGGAAAATAGAATTGATTAGACCTTCCCACCATGGGGAAAGAAACCAAAAATAAACAATACCGTGACAACAAAGGTTACCATAAATAACAACAAAAGGATATTAACCCATAATACTGCTAGTCTCATTAGCTAACTCTAAACCAAATGTCCCTAGTTATCTTCATTTGCCTGAGGTTTCTGCGGGGTTTTTTTATCCTGTGCCTCGGGTTCTCATTTGCCAGCTTGCTTCATTTGTATCTCCAGCTGGGCTTGGCTAAATCTGGCTCTTCTAGCCATTAGTCGTCTGGCTACCATCAGTATTAGTTTTTGCATAGGCTCATGCATTTGCTATTTGTCCTTTTCCTAGTTGGCCTTAAGGAAAGAATGCTGTAGTGATTAACAAACGAAGACAGAAACAAAAGAATGTATTCTCTTTAACACTTCATATCACATTCACTCATGCACTACAAAAAAAAAAAAAGCAAAGACAAAACAAGAAAGAGAACTGAATCTCAAAGGGAAAAAGAAACAGAAAAACCCATCACAGTCTGCTAACCAGACAAACCTGTCCCAAGCTTCCTTACAAATCATATATAGATCATTATTTACCAAAGAACTGGAAATACTCTCTCTCTCTCTCTCTCTCTCTCTCTCTCTCTGTATATATATACACTGTATATATATACAGTCCATACACTGGTATTTTTATGGAAAACTGCAAAACCGATCATTTACCAGCAGATTCTTATTTCAGTTATATCAGTGTAAATCCAAATAACTCCATTGATTATTGTCAATCATTTGAAATCACCGAAGCTGCCTAGGATTCGCACCAGTACAAATAAGAGCAGAATCTATGCTACAGAGAAGTATTTTCAATTTTTGCTCTTTTCCCATTGTGAGGCCAGTCAGCAGCTGTGTTTTCTTGTGCTACCACTTTCATGGCATTAGGCAAGGGCAGGAATCCTACTAAGTGTCCCATCAGCATGGCATTGGTGCCTGCATGTATCAATGGCAGAGCACAGAGACTGGCCATCAAAATGTCAATAAACTAAAGTAAAATAAAATAAGCATCAAATTAACTAAATCATCAGTGTGTACATAATGCAAATTTCATTGGTCATGCACTGGAACTTTGAAAGGAAATTTGCCTATTCAGAAAACACTTAATTGAAATGTGTGTGTTTATTTAACCTGTGAAATCCCCATCATCATCAAACCTGTGTGTTTGACAAATGGGAAATTCTCAAGTAGCAGTAACAACTGAGGGACAAACAGTGTGCACATTATAGACCAGATTGATTGGACCTGCATGGATTAGGGTCACAGACACACCAAAAGGGCACTAAAGAGGGGTTTGGTGAGAATGGGGCCATGGCCCAAGCACCCTCTATGTTTGGAAACGTGGAATCAAGTTGGCACGTTGCATCCTTTCAAAAAGTGACAATTATTCCACTAACATCTGGTCCCCAACAAGAATTCTGGCTGAGTCAGCCAGAATTTCTCCTGGAACTACAGCTGTACCAGGGTCATCCTCTCATGTGTGTGCATGTGTACACACACACACACACACACACACAGTTCAGGCCCTGGCTGAAAACCAAAAGTTAGAGGATAAAATTACTGTATGTTATACTGTAGTTTCACACAAAGCCAATAACATAATACGGAAGGTACCCTAAGAATATTACACACACAAAATGGCAGAATTCTACCTGCCCTTACACACACACACACACGTTTCCACTAAAAAGAATGGAATTCGCACTGGTCTCCCCACACACACCCAACCATGCACAGTTCCTGTTTAATCCCCATGTTGTCCTATGTAATGTAAGATAAACTATTTGCATCAATGAAGAAAATGTGCTGTAAAAGTTACAGCTATGTGGTATTGTGAATATTTTAGAAGGATATCTTTGGTCTTACCTTGCCCGTAACAAAGATTAGGCAGGCAGTGTATCTCCTGTTGTTTTACGCTATTCAGTTTACATAGAATTGAACAAAAGAGACCTTTCTAACAAAGAGTTAGAGCTGTATGGATTATGTGTTGGTTAGTGTAACAGTTGTTTGTTCCCTGGTACTTATTACTGATTTTTTTAACATGCAAGC